>NC_092349.1:1378334-1683334 GCF_963676685.1 Mytilus edulis
GTATTGAAAGCTATTTATTTTGAAACTGAGCAGCGAACTTCCTTGTCTTGAAATTTTAAGTACAATAAAGGGACAAATACAGTAAATTAATCAACGTGACAATGACTCTTCAAATAAAATTTATCATACTAAACAAATTGAGATTTGTTAAAAATATCAATTGAAAAGATTTAAAGTGGAATGCATTTTTTAGTGTTTCTATAAACATTTAACTTTACCCCAGTTCGTATAAAAGAACAATACAAACTCGTGCCGACAGTCTAAATTATGATTTCAAATTGATTTTTTTTTTGCATAGGTGATTTTCTTTTAGTAACCTGACACGACGGATTGTACAATGGATCAGGAACAAATTAACGTTTTCACTTTTTGAGTTCAACATCCAGTTTTGTTTATCATGTGTTAAGTTATATTTTATTTTATTTTAAATGTTTTATGAAACACTGTAACCGTTTTTGTATTTGCTGTTGAATATATTAATGTTGGTCCGTAACAGAAGTTGTCAAATAAAATATTGGCTGGATTATCCAAAGTATTTTTATTTCATTAGTCATTTGGCGTAATTGAAATTGTCCATTGGTGATTTATTTAAAAAAATAACCATGTTACCTGCCATCATATTCTAATACCCCAAAACTAAGACACACACATGTCACTAACGCATCATAAGATATAATCAAGTTTATTCTGAACAAAATCGTCCCTCGTTTGCCACAGAAAAATAAACATCACACAAGAGCAAAAAAGATACCTTTTTGGGAGGTTTTGTATCAGTTTATCATGTTTATATCTCTATGGAATGGACATACTGTATTTTATAAACAAATTCATTTCAGTTATCGAAAGCAATCATATAAAGCGGGGATCTACAAATATCGCTTAATTGTAATTGTACAGAAAATGATATTTAACACAAAAACCGAGCCATACCAATTTCACCCTAAACACGGGGAAACTAGGGTTGTAATACACAGCTAGATCAGTAACAGCGATTATTTTTTAACATCACATTCAGCAGAATTAACATATATTTTGTCAGGCAAAACAATCATCTTGATAATTTCACGTCAATTATGTTTTAATGAATTAATTACTCAATAAATAACTCTATCTATGTTGACAATTGCTTTAACTTAAAGAGAGGTAGAATAATTATGTAAGTCTGTCTTTTGATTTTGTTAAACTTGACACTAATATTTGTAGTCCCCATCTTAAAGATAGAAGAAAGATACCAAAGAATATTATTGAAATTTATCAGTCGAAAACAAACAGACAATGAATGCAACAGCCAAAAAAAAAAAAATTAAAACGACGGAAAGACATAACCCACCACACAGCATAAACAAGTAAAGACTGAATAAAAGGAATCATCACTAAAAACCGTATGATTGGTAAACTACTTGTGCAGGGAAAAGTGCCTAATATTTCATATATGTTTACACTTCCTTGAAATTGTTATAATTTCAAAATCTGAACTTCATATTCACTTAGACGTATGGTTTTAATGCTGATAACACTGATCACAATAGATTGAGGATCATGATACAGGGCAAGATATAACATTGTTCATAAGGGTGCGTTTGTTGAATATTGATATCAGTGAAGTAGGAGCAAATGTTCAGTCTTAAATTCTAAACGAGCATACAACAGATATATGATTCTCTGAATTGCCTCTTTTGTTTTTGGCATTGGAGTTTCCATGTGAATTGTGAATGCAAAATTATTTTAGCATCCATTTCATGTAATGCAGTATTTAACACAAAAAACGATGATTCTGAAGCTTTAGAGTGGGTGCAACAGCATAATAAAAGTTTTGTTGTTAAAGTGGGATAACTGCTTTTCACTATTTTTTCTTTGAGGATAGACATAGCTAAAGTACTCATATGACCATTCACTGTTTAGAAATTCAATATTCTTATGAAAAATTAATTTGTTTTAGTCAGCATTCCATCTAATGGAGACCAAAGTTAAATCTCGAAAAGGCAAGGATGTTGAAAAATTGGGAACAAAAAGAAAACGTAAAGACAAGGTAAAAAATAGCGTACATAATAAAGAAGCGATATCTTTTATCTATTCATTACATATAACATCTGACGAAATTAAAGAAATGGTTTGACATTTTGTTCAGCGTTCTTATTCATCTCACTTCATCTTCCAATAGTACTAAATAACAGAACACTGTGATATATGCAATTAATAGTATTCACATGAACTGCAACCTTCTATTGGTTCGTTTATAGATTGTATATGCTATACGTCGCATCCCTTTCTCTTGCAAACGACATACACAGTAAACCTTGTGTGTCGTTGATTGTATTAACACTGGACAGAAACATGTAATATTATAGTTTTGCTGTTATACTGTACTTACAATATATGTCCGTGCGATAGGTGTTAATAGCGTTGTGCATATTTGAGATAATAGCCTTCCTTATTTTTAAGATTGTGACATGTGCTAGTTCAAAGTTTCATACAGATCGAAATAAAAGGGCATGACATATGATTAATTCAAATGTGTAGGTTTTTAAAAATCATTTATGCGGCAGTAAATGATAAATAGTCCCATTCTAAACCGTCTCGATGTGTCATATGTTCTTATAACTTAAAGTTGAGCGTGTTTTGTTTTCTGACGCTCCCAACTAAATGCTTATATTTGAAATATAGTCGAATGAATCTAAAACGAACTCCAGCATGCGGATACCTTTATTTGGTATAAATGATAACAACTAGCTATCATTATATGTTTAAAGCTTTAATCTCATAAAAGAGTGGCGAAATATACCAGAGGGACAGTCAAACTCACAGATTGAAATTAAACTGATAAAATTAATGGCTAAAAACAAAAAAAGACAGACAATTAACAGTACATTAGACACAACATATAAAACTAAAGCAACTCGAACCCCATCAAAAACTTGGGGTGATATAAGATGCTCCGGAAGGGTAAGATGATGGTTATTGATTAATTACATCTTACTTATATGTTAATATTGTGAAAGAGCTACATGTAGTTGTTTTATATACCGAACATCATACCAATAGTTTTATCAATGTAACTGTTCTGTATAATTATTTCAAAAATGGGACCTTAATTAACAAGTTGACGTAGTCACTTCGTAGTAGACTGTCGAGGCTATTCAAATGTATTAAAAGCGAGAGGTGAGGAATATTTGGTAGGCTATATGAATTATGTTGTTGTTGTTTTAACTATGATTTTCATTTCTTAAACTAAAATAACAGGAAACCAGTCATCATATAAAAAAGCAGCAAAAAGTAAAAAAAAAAACGTTGAAAAACAAAATGAAAACGTTGTACATTTAAAAAAATATTGCACAAAGAAAATATATATGAAAAATGAATTTGTTAACATACGATGTAACAATAATATTTTTTTCAGTTGCAAGATATGGAGGATCCGGAGAAAAAAATATTAAAAATTGAAAAACAAATTACAAAACCGAACCAAAAAAGAGGTAAGGAGCTTTGATATTGCCAAATTTGATAAATAGTTCCGTCTATTAGACAAATGTCAAGATATTGTTTATGGTCACAATGTTCACAAAGTAAACCAAATACAAATGCTATACAAAGATCCATTTAACTTGTAGTTAATAGTTTTGTCATCGAACATGCTGTGTACAGATTTGCTTACATTAAACATGGATTTGTCTCATTCATCGTTTTGATGTACCTTTACATGAAATAAGAGAGATCATTTACTATCTCTAGTTACTTCCATCATCAATATACTTTATTTAGACTGATTCGAAAAAGGTAGATATGGTTTCGATATATTTCTACAGAAAACAAGAACGATATATATCTACAGAAAACAAGAACGATATAATTATTCTCTCTGTAAACTAAAGGTTTCTTCGAGTTTTATGTGTGTTAAAGCATTTTATTTACACACCTAATTTAATAAAAAAAAAATTAACGGCTTCATCATACACAAGAATTAATTTATAGCAAAGGTTAGATTCTGGAGCATCACATTTCCATACATTTGTATTTATCTTCAAATTTAATGTCATAAAGGAATAATCTCAAGTCAATATATCTACCCCATATGGTTGATGAATTATGTCTCCGTAAAACCTATTTAAAATATTCTAGGAGATAAACCTCCAATTAAAGCAGACTGTACTCCGTCATCTTTGATTTTTTTTCATTGTTTATCAAGATTTGTGTTGCAAAGCAAAGACAATCAAACTTAAAGTTTAGATCATCACCTTGACTTTTTACCTTGACCTCGTTTGATGGACTAAAGACATCAAATTAGAATCCCAAAGATATTTTAACAGTTCATTAGTAACATTTTTATATAACTATATCATTATTAAAAAAACCCAGGGGAATGAAAAATCAACGCGCAATTTAGTAAATTACCTTTGTTGGTTTATTTGCGGTTTCAAAGGATAAGGCATGACGTAGAGTGCTCAATAAGATGACAGATGTATACGGTTATACAGGGTCATTTGCATAAGCGACTTTATTGTTCAATTTCATGTACCCAAAATCTTTTGGATATCTTGCAATCCCTCCACCACCCACGATGTAACAATAATCTCCAGTTACAAGATCCGGAGAAAAAAACATTAAAAATTGAAAAACGAATTGCCAAAAAAAACTAAGAAAGAGGAAAGAAGGAAGACCTTATTAGAAACCCCTTTACAGCTGTGTCCCCATACACACGATACATAAATACCATACATGCTGGAATATCTTGTTTAACATGTGCCAACATTTATATTAATAGTTACTCAGCCAGTGTATGTACATGTCGGACTACCACTAAATGGAGAAGTAGAAGATGATAGTTCTTTTAATGAATGGGTAGAAAACCATCTTCCTTCTTATTATTTTAAGTAAGAACTTTATTTTGCCTTAAGGGCATACGATACAGTTTTGATCCCGTAATTACAGTTAGATTTTTTCCTGATTAAATCAAATATGTAATAAAAAATATACCTTCATGTGCTACTTTTTTTTAGTTACATGAGGTCGAAATATTTGATCAAAATTCGGATTTGTGGCCTTATTCTTTCTTTTTTTGTTTTAAAAGGTAAACACAAATTGTTTTTGTTAAATAATTTGTAATTTCTGTATTTTATAAGTATCCTAAAAATTTAGGTTTTTTGTATTCAGAAATAACTGATATTTATCAAATAGTCATGAATATTTATCAAAATAAAAAAAATTGCACTATTTACAGTTTTATAACATTTGGTCCACATAATCTCCCTGCAAAATGACACAAAATGTCGTTTAAAAAAATAGGAGTCCATAAACTCGTTTTTAAATTAAATCAGTTTGAATGATAAAAATCAGTCGAAAAATGCATCTTTTCCCGATATTTGACAGTTTCACGTCGCGAAAATAACATTTTACGTTAGCAACGTCATTATCTCCCCTGTAACTGTATTGTATGCCCTTAATGTAGATTATTATATAATAGATAAGAGTATTATACAAATTGAACTAAAATTTTACGAATACAATACTATTGTGTAGTCTGATAGATTATTTTACAAATATTTGTGGAATGAGCGTTTCAATCTCTCCCATTTCTTTCTGTCAAACCATAAAATACAAAATAACTGACAGATAAACACTATGCATAGCTGACATTTATCTCTTGGTCTGGTACATTTTTGTAATATATAACAAATTTATCATATACATGGAAGTGTAAAAAGCAATACGAGCTTAATGGAACAGCCAAGTTTGTTAAATTAAAAAAAAGTGTATGGAAATGGATTTTGACCATACATTTCAAATGGAAATGTTTTATTCTGTTAAATGAAAGGTTTAAATCCATATCGATAAGAGGAAGGCGTACGTCAATACTTAACTCGACAGTTACAAAACTATGCAAACAGTTCCCATAAAAAACAAAAAACAATTATATAAAACACATACCATAGAACATCTGAAATTAATTGATATACTTTTACGTTGATTGAGAATGTATAAAACGTAAGTATTGACAGATAGACAGGTAATATGGTCCGTGCAATTTTTGGTTTCTCTATTTCCAGATCAAATGGAATCCACTGGATCTCTGTCGTACGTAGATCAAATGATGCGGAAAACGAAACAAGAAATATTCCTGACATCTTCGGATTACAATCAGCGTTTGAAGATACCAAGGTAGTCAATACACAAACGTTGAGAAAGTTAGCCAAAACACATTCTTTTACCAGTGGAAAATGGATGCTGTTTGGTAAAACAGGATATGAAATTAATCGACTTTGGGGAATCGTTGCAAATGCTGTAATACGAGGAACAATTCCTAGTTTGTCTGCCAAAGTCAGTGCTGTAAGTGAAGAGAATGACAACCACGTAATTTGTATCTATAATGATAACTTTCTAAACGATGAAGAGGTTTTCGCTCTAAAAGATGGAATCCGAAATTCGATGATTAATCAGCCGCTAAAATACAAAGCAGATATGTTTACCCATTTAGGAATATACAGAACGAACAAATGGGGAATAGATCCAGTGTTGTATCGAGGTAGGATACATATATACAATCAATCAATTCATGTGTACATGCAGGACATTATATTCCATCTTTAATATCCCACTCTTATAGGTGATTGCATAAATAAAAAGAAATGTTCATGTAATTGTACAAAGTGGCTCCTTGTGTATATTGTGTGCGCGTATGGCTTTTAACGTATGCCGAATTCTGTCATAAATTTGGTAAATGCGGAACCGTAGCTCATAATTATATAAGTCCTTATGTTTTTTTTTACTATTTGTGGACCGTAGAGCTACGGATTTTTCCTATTTCAAAACGTGCGAAATTGCGACTGAGGTTCAGGTCGAACTTATTTCCCAATAAAATATTGTTGATAATCCATGCAAAGCTTGTCAATGTTCGTTTCCTTAGATATTTTTCTAGGATATGACGTACCTATTTATGCTTGAATATTGATTTCCGTCACAATATTATCTAAATATTTTCATTTGTTTACTTTCTACGCCTATTTTGTTCAGCCATATTGAATCTCGTCGTTACGTCGCGAACACCAAGAAAAAATAACTCTTATAACATCGATCTCCTAGGTGAGGAACGCCCACGAAAAACAAGAAAAGATAATTCTTTTAGGAACGCCTTAGAAAAAACAGAAAACTCTTTTAGGAAAACACATGGTGGTTTGCTCACTTATGTGTAAGCGAGAATCGAATGTATTAAAGACTTTAAAACTTTAATTCATACGGAATATTTAAATAGTTTTGAAAAAAAAACAACACGTGTTTTGCTATAAGAGTTATCTGTTCTTGTTTTTCATGACGTCACAACGAGATTAAAGAGATTAACTATGGCTGAACACAATAGGCTGAGAATGTATACAAATGGAAATATTTAGATAATAGTGTTAAGGAAATGAATAATCAAATATGAATAGGTACGTCATATCATTGAAAAATATCTAAGGAAACGAAATATATATATTGATAAGCTTTTCATGGATTAGAAACAAAGAATTTGTGAGAAATAAGTGCGACCCGAACCTGGGTCGCAATTCCGAATGTTTGAAATAGGAATACTCCGTAACTCTATGGTCCGCAAATTAAAAAAAAACGACATAAGGACCTATGTGCTACCGTTGTGCAGCTACGATTTTGGTTTATTAAACCAAAGATGTGAATATTAAAACGCATGCCAAGACAACATATGAAATGGCATAACTTCAATTGAGTCGATGTCCCTAGATATTTTAGTTAAACGCCTTTTTCAGAATTATATTTTTTAACAATCTATGTTAGTTGATTAATTCCTTTTCATGCTTTAATTTTTTTACTATACCTGCATGTTTAACGTCTTTAATGAATAAATAAACGTAATTGTTTTCTAGATGAAGTTAAAGAAACGTCTTCGATCTAATGAGCGATAATCAACCAAGTGTATCAGCGGTAAGTACACGTACAAAAATTTGTCTCTATACTCATTCAAAAAGCACTGTTTTTCAACAGTTTGAATCTTTCATTGTTATTTTGCATTTTTAAGTTTATCTAATATATCATGTATATTATAGATTTATTATCATTTGTTGGATACTCAGCCACGAATTCAAGCGTCAACAAAGTAAAACCTTGCCATGGTCTTTTGAAGAGGCTTTAACAAAACCATGAAATCAAATACCTAAGAAAACACAAAAATTTCTGATTCACCGAAAAATGATACTCAGAAAATAAACACGAAATTTAAGTACGATGAAAACATAATAATATTACAAGAATCAAAAGCCAGCCATCGGTGGAACCTGAAATGAACGGAGCAACTATGCAAAAGAAACAATATTTCTATGATTACCTAATTACTAGAGTATTCTAATAAAACAATAAACATTAAACAAATATATTAAGGGTCGAAATTTTCTTTTGAAATTCTGAATATGATTCACAGTAATAATTGCGGACTAGCATCACATATATCACACAACGAATAAAAGAAGTTTCGCAGTGTTTACACTACAAACCAGTAAAAGTCTGAAATGGTCTTTACTGTCTATAATGTACTTGACAATACTGATTTTTACTCGACCAGTCTAAATTTGTCTGAATTGAACTCGACATTACTCGACCCCAGTCTTAACAAAAGCTGATTTGTACTGGACCAATATCTTTGCCATCTTAACCTATTCCCGACCTGTTCCCGACCTATTTATATAGTATAAGGTAGCAATAAACAGTTAGGAAAAAATACTAAAATTTGCCCTTATGAATTTTACCATCCCCTTTTCATTGCTTTCTTGCAATATCAAGCTTACTGTTTGTGTCATATATGGGCATATGTATGTAATCAGAATCTTCCATAGATTTTATATCCAGTATATAAAATGGTAAAATATAATTTCTTTTTGGTGTATCCATGGCAACAATCTGCATTTATTTGTTTTAAAATATTGCAAAAAGGGGGAGGGAAAGATGTCACATATTACCCCAAAATTTGGCTAAAAGTAGAATTTCAATCGCTTGAAGTAGTACCTTTTTTGAAACTGTGTACATATATCATTCAGCAAATCCAATGAAAATCATATGTCTTTCGTCTCATTTTTTTGCAAAATTGCGTCAAAAACTTCGTGTAGAAAAACAGTGTTTGTAAACAGTATATTAATTTCTGGACCGATGGCCGGTCTAGCTATGAAAATACGGATTGTCAAACAGAAAACAGCCCATAAAACATGTAAAAAATAATCTTGATGCTCTTATAAACCATCTTTGAAGGCTAAATTAGCACTCATCTGTCTAAAAATGAATTTTATTACACAATAACTTTCCTATTTGAAAAATCCACAGGGGCCAAAATGCGAAACTAAACTCCTAACTGTGTATTGCTACCTTAATAGTAAATATTTTCTTCAAATTCTCCCTTTTAACTTATTTTCTGAGTTCTGCTAGCTAATACGAGTAAAATGGCCTTTTATTTTTGAAAATTGGTTGAGTAATGAATATTTTATGAAGGTTAGCAGTTGACACTGAAACGCGACAAAAACTGATTTTAAAGAAAGGTGCCAAGTCAAAGTGTAAAATCTTGTCTCCACCTCAATTTTTAGCCAAATCTTAAAAACTGTACCTCTTTTGTCAGTTTTTTAATGTTGAATATCTTAATAAGATCTCTTATGATGCAACATTGTATAAAATTTAGCAATTTCAAGCATAAAAATGTTAATCTTTATGCTTATTGCATACCAAAGACTTGATTAAAAAACTTGGTGATAAGTAATCTTTTTCTTACATCTGATTTAACTATACATTTAATATATGCCAAAATGTAACATGAAATCTTGATAAAAACAATAATTTGATATATTGGCAAGAAAAAAACCAATGCGTTCAATACTTAGGCTACTACATGCAGCCCAATCCATCAGAAGCAAGAGTTAAGCCGATAGAGTACAAATATAAGCCTTGTGTCAAAATGTCTAATTTTGGTTGCTAATGACTGTAAACAATAAAATTGACATATATTGTCATTCTTAAACACTTAATTTACTCAGAAGTTGATTTAGAATCTAAATATCAATAGATTTGTGGCATGAAAAGTCTTAAATTATACAATTCTGAGCTTGGTAAGTATGCCATAAGGTAGCAATAAACAGTTAGGAAAAAATACTAAAATTTGCCCTTATGAATTTTACCATCCCCTTTTCATTGCTTTCTTGCAATATCAAGCTTACTGTTTGTGTCATATATGGGCATATGTATGTAATCAGAATCTTCCATAGATTTTATATCCAGTATATAAAATGGTAAAATATAATTTCTTTTTGGTGTATCCATGGCAACAATCTGCATTTATTTGTTATAAAATATTGCAAAAAGGGGGGGGGGAAGATGTCACATATTACCCCAAAATTTGGCTAAAAGTAGAATTTCAATCGCTTGAAGTAGTACCTTTTCTGAAACTGTGTACATATATCATTCAGCAAATCCAATGAAAATCATATGTCTTTCGTCTCATTTTTTTGCAAAATTGCGTCAAAAACTTCGTGTAGAAAAACAGTGTTTGTAAACAGTATATTAATTTCTGGACCGATGGCCAGTCTAGCTATGAAAATACGGATTGTCAAACAGAAAACAGCCCATAAAACATGTAAAAAATAATCTTGATGCTCTTATAAACCATCTTTGAAGGCTAAATTAGCACTCATCTGTCTAAAAATGAATTTTATTACACAATAACTTTCCTATTTGAAAAATCCACAGTGGCCAAAATGCGAAACTAAACTCCTAACTGTGTATTGCTACCTAAACAATACTCGGCGAAAGGTCTGACCAATACTCGACCATTCTGAACCATACTATACCAAATAACCTCTACTTTTGTTATGTTAACTGCAAAATATTTCTTTTTAACTGACAGTACAACAGCCACAATAAGATAAACATATATATAAATCAAATTTTACAGCCTTACATTTATCAAATAGAGATAATTCAATCAAATTATCTAACATGTATATCATAATTTAATTTTATTAAACATGTTAAAAGTGTAAGAGTTTTGTTAAAAAAATATTTTTACCTAAACACTACAACTATACTGAGGATATTTAAACCTTTGAAAGTGCTTCCTGTTTTGAACAAATGTATGTGGTTTTTTTTTAAACTAAATTTTTCTAAAGGAGTAGGTCCGATTTTGGGACCGATTTTGGCCTCAAATTTCAGGTTCATCTGACGAAAGATTTTGACCACTTTTTAAACGCTTAAGTGTCTATTTTATTTGAATTAATTAGTTTATGTGAAAGATTTAAACAGATTTAGTAATTAAAAACGATCTGATTCAAGCTCAAATATGAAAAATCTATCTAATATGCCGAAAAATGTCACTTTTCAGATGGTTTTTGGTAAAAATGAAAGTGGCCGCATCCGTGTTCATCCTCAACCTTTATATATGTTATGTATCATCATAAAATACAACTTACATTTCAATATTAAGGATGAACACGAATGCGGCCACTTTCGTTTTACACGAAAACCGTCTAAAATTTAACTAAAATGCTAGAATTATGAGGATTTCAGTAATTTAGCATAACTTGATGGTGGTAGTACCGGATATATGTGCATTGTATTGACAAAAACAGCCCATATTTATGTAGCAGAAGCATTCTACTGTCCAATAAATAACTAAAAGTTTACATTTTAACAATTTTGTAAAACTGCTATATTTTTGGGCCAAAAAGGTGTCTTACAGAACCTACTCCTTTAAAAAAAAAATTATAAGTTTCATGGTTATACTGTTTGTTTAATTTGGTTTTACAAAATAAAGTTTTTGAAATTGATTTAGTTGCTGTATATACTATTTTGAATAGATGAATATATATATTAATGAAAATGTTTGCACTACATTATTAACTTACCTCAACTGACACTCTTAATCTATACTAGGATTAAGTTAATGGTTAAAATTGTCTAGTAACCTTCAACAGATTGAATATATCTGAAACATTCACAAAATTTTGAATAACATTGAAATTAGTAACAAGTCAGTTTGGAGATTTTTATTTTAAAGATGATATATATAAGTATGTGTTGAAGTTGTATTATGCTTATTGTGAAATTTTGGTTTCATTGCTATATTGAATTCCTTTTTATTTCAAATTTGTATTCAAATTGCTAGCCAGGGGAAATAACTGTTGTTAAAATAGTTCCTAAATTAATGAAATACAATTATAATATAAATAGATAGATACATACATGTACAAAAAATAGGTCTAGGTTGGTTACGACTTGGTCGAGCATGGTTCAGACATGTCTATCAGTCATATCAAATAATGACGAAGTATACAATAAAATACATCATGAAATGTCATTTTACTCAGTTAGAGACAATATTTGAACTCAAAATTTCATTTTTTATTTACTCAAAAGTTATACTGATAATCAATTAAAAATATTACAGGTAGCGGGAATTACTTTAAAAAGAGCGGATTCTCCATTACTTTCCATTGCCGGCATAACTATGAACAGTGTAGTTCCAATAATAGTAGGAATCAAATCGATTTCGCGTGTAGAAAAATACGGGAAGGGCGATGAACAAGTCAGGCTTTCCATCCTTTTCCATGATGGAAACACTTGTTTGATGGGAATTGCATTTGGCGCATCGGCTCGAAAGTGGAAAGAAACATTAAAAGTGTTACGTACGTATGAAATACGCAGTTACATGGTTAAGGAGAGTTTTAGGAAATATAACAACACTAAGTTTGAGATACATCTCTTGGAAACTACTGTCATCAAGAAGTTAAAAAATGGTTATGCTGAAATACCAAAAGAGACAAAAATGACAATCTCTGAACTTGATTATAGATTTGAGAACTTGCTCGTATCAACGTCAAAAGTGAGGTTTACTAAAATTGGCGAATGTATAAGACCAAAAGAAAAGTTCCTGAGAGAGATATACATTAAGGATGCAACAGGAGACATTAAGATTAAATTGTGGTCGCAGGACAAAGTTGAATTTCCGTACACGGAGGGCGAGTATGTAAAACTTAAATACGTGTATTTGAGGTACGACAGTTTTTGCCAACAACGTTTCTTAGAAAAATCTGATAACATGATCATTTTGCAATGTAACGAATAGCAAACAGTGGCATGCTTGTGCAAAATTGAATTCAAAACAGTTATATTAAAACGACTTACTTAATGCAACAAATCTTATCATATTTTATATTTCTTCTCCATGATGGCAGTGTTTGTGCCTTTTATAGCTTACTGATATACTGTATAGGTATTGTTTATTGTTGAAGGTCGTACGGTGAAAAACAGTAGCCTCTATGCACATTATTTTAGTACCGGTTAAAATTGCCTCCTTTGCAATATACCGTATCTTCTATTCTAGGGTTCGTTTTGCTCAGTCATTCATTTTCTACTTTGTGTTTAGTGTACTGTTTTTGTGTGATTTTTGTAACATGATGCTGTTAATAAATTTTAGACTTGAGACTCTGAATGTTCTTTTTTGTGTATTTCTTTCCTCTTTTCTAATTATTTAACTAGTATAATTTAAAATAAGGATGTGTTATCATTGCCAATGAGACAACTCTCCACAAGAGATCACATAACAAATAAATTGACAGAAGCTATATGTCACCAAATGCTAGTTTGGTGATGATTTTCAAAAGTCTTTTACAAGTCATGCTGGTATTGGTAATAAACCCTACATATATCATGTATATAGAGGAGTTATTGGTATTGTTAATTGATTTAACTCTTATTTTCATGATTAAGAGTGCAGTTTCAAATATGTTTTCTTTATATGTACATAAACATTTTTCTCAAACAATTTGTTTGTTTTTTTTAATTGATTTTTTTATTTTATTAACAAAAACTATGCTTTTATGATTAATGTGGTACAGGTAAGTAAAATAATGTATCTTGAAGACTAAATAGCAAATATTTACTTAATAAACCTTCTTGACTATCTTATGTCACCTTGTATCAGATTAAAAAGGGCAAGGTTATTGTTGACAACAAAGCTCTAATGCCCTGTCAATGATATTAATACATGTATTACGTGTAGAACATGTATGTATAAAAATAAATCATTTGCTTTGCCAATTTCATAGCTTGAGACGGGTAAAGAAACAAAATTTATTTTTCAACTCAAAAGGAGTACAATAAACTAATTACAGCTTTTTGTGTCCCAGATTTACGTTTTGTCTTCTACTTACTTTTACTCTATTTTCATGGTGATACCAGTAAAGTGGACAGTAGTTAACCGCAGTTCAAAAGTAATAAATTGATCAAGTGAAAACAAATTCGTCTAATAAATTTTAACCGAAATAAACGAACAATCATTCTTATATTTAAAAAAGAAGACATTTGTATAAATAGGCGTCAAATCAACGCGTAAGTATATAACAAAAGCATTGTATGTTCTAAACACAATTAACTTATAGTGCATCGACTTATTTGTTATTCATGCTGTGTTATTCACGCGTCGATAAATTTAGTTAGTTCCTGTGGTCTTCATGAAACACTCCATTCATTCTTTCGGGTGTCAAAAGGTGTATAACTATGTCAGAATTAACTGAATTACGAGTGATTCAACAAGAAAATAAAACCTTAATCATAACGCTGGGGTCTAAATGGCAAAAATCAAAATCATAACCATATTAAACGATTGGAAAACATATGTCATTTACTTGACTTGGTACAGGCATGTATGTTTGTAGAAATGGCGTAGTAAATTTAGTTAAAAAGTTATCGAAATCTGTCACTTGTATTACAGTCATATAGAATTTCCTTATACATCATTATGTTTTAAAGACACCAATGTGTGAGTAGAACAAACAGACATAATAGGTAAAAATGCCAAAAATTTCAACATTGTGCTAGATCACAATTGCAATAAAAACAAATTACTAGTTCAACAAAGGAAACCAAAATGACATAACGACACTCTATAGACAAAGTACATTAACAAAAATGAAAGACTACTTAAATGATTATAGTACAATTCCAAAATTGTTGAATGTACACTTACTAGACATGCCTAATTCAAATAACCAGAAAAGAACTAAACAGTAAAGGTTCAAAATATACAAAGTATAGATATAAGAAACTGAATGTCCTCCCAATCACATGCAAATTAGAGGCGGTCGCACTGTTCGTTCCTATAGGATGGCTTACAATGTTTCACGAAAACAAGATATAGCAATATTACTATTCATTGAGACAATTGTGTGTTATATGTATTGCGGCTGTGTTCTGCATTTTTCCCGGGTTGTTGGCGCTTTGACACCTTCCCAATTTTTATTCTCAATTTGATATTACATTCCGTATAATCAGATGGGTTTTATCGTGTCTACAGCCATCTAGATGTTATACCATACAACAATAGAACATTTTGAATATTTAACAAACCGATGATTATGAACAAGCCTTTTACATATATAGTAAAAATTGATTGATATAAACGTTATCGAGTATTCATGAGTTATGTCAAACAACTTCGATGAAAAAAATATAAATAACAAAAGTATTACCAGAGGTACTGTAAACCAACTTATTTTCGCGGATACTTTATTTCGCGTTTTATCCTTTCTTGACCACTTCGCGGCTATTTAATTTCGCGATTTTCTGATTAACTTGATGAAGTTTAATAAGGAAAGATCCAAGGTTTACATATTAGCGACGATTTATCTTCGCGTTATTTTTCTACTCGCGAAAGTCGCGAAAATAAATCGCTCGCGAAAATAAGTTGGTTTACAGTATACGATGAGGATTGGATTTTATTCTTCTTTGTCAAAATACTTTTCTAATAAGTTAAATTCAAACTTATTAAGTTTACATATTTATACGACACATATTAGTGGGGTCATTAATACAGAGTCATTGGTTTGACTGGTCATTTCCCATAGGTCAAATTAAAATGAAAGTGAAAGTTGAAAATTAATATTGGACTTCGTTTTAAATTTTTTACCACGCAAATTTCTGTAATGGTGTATCAGTGACCGTCTCGGAGGTAAAAACAATGAATTTGAAGCAGCTTTACCTAAAAACAAAAACAGATTTTTTAATGATCCGCGCTTTTGACGAACACATTTGATATATCTTATTTTATTGCATATCAGTTTGCATTCTTCGTAACATACTTTGAATCCAATAAAAATCACTGATAGATTTTGTCATGCTATTTTTGGTATCAAGATTAACATTATGATAGTATTGGATCAGGTTTACATCGGCTGAATTTTTATGGCAAACATATGTTAATTCAGATTGAAACACATGATGGGAGAAGGATGTGAGTGCATAACATTGTACTATATATACTGTTTTGATAAAGGTGACATTTTTCATGACAACTTATCTTATTTTCTGCTCTTATAAGGTAGAGATAAACTAACTACGTTGTAAAAATACCTTTAATTTTAAATTTCCAATGTCGCATAATAAAGGATTATCAACTTTTGAAAATAACTGTGAGACTTGACACAAATTCAAACGTAGCAGAATGAGATAAGTTGATAGGGGAAGCGTCACTGGTTTTATAAGACAAACCGCTATACAACTTTACAGGCAGTCACATGTTCACAATAGCACACAATGTTGTAAAAACAACCTTGTCAGCCTTTTCCTCAGAAAATACGAGTTTTCCTCAGTAGGAAGTACTCAATTAGTGATACACAATACCATTGAAGAATGAAGACAACAGATCAGTCCAACAAAGAAAAAGATACAACGACACGTGGAACAAAAAAGAAGTTGAAGGTAACAGTAGTGTGTACTTAATAATGATAATGTTAGGCTTATATTATTATGTTAAATACACTACCTTTTAATTTCATTTCAACTAGTTTGGGAATAAATTTAAAAGCCAATTGTATAAAATCAGAACATTCTTTTTGATCGGTTTATATTTAATAAGTTACAATCTAAAAAAAAAAAAAAAGCGTCTATACAAATATTAAACAAAACGTAATGGCTTAATAACACTGTCGGATTAGTTGATATATTTTTAATGATAACCGATGAGGGCGTTTCCACTAATTCTCATAAGCGTTTGTCAAGGAGATATCACTTTGCTTAAAGGAAATATACGACTTAAAGCAGATATTGAAATGATAACAGCACGATCCACATTTACTTATTGACCGAAGTAAGTTTACTTCTGTTTTGAATTCGTTTTGGTCATATTTTGATTTTTTTACTATTTGAAAGTGTATCTGATATTTATGTACATTGAATGAAACATTGTAAAATTAACTCTTTCATTATGTTGTATCATTACATTTCCTCACTTGAAAAATTCAGAGGTGTAACAGTTGCTCCAAGATAGTCATATTCTAACACCAACAAAATATCATTTAGTAATGTACATGATGTAGTTGGAACTCAATCGTTCAGTCAAATGACACTCATGAATATAGTTTACTATATATAGAAGATGAGCAATGTCCGTCTCTTAAAAGATCAAAATTTGACGAGAAAAGTGTTACAACAAAGATTGAAAAGGGTAAGTATTCACACATTTAAATTTGATTCCTCTATATTTTGAAACTTTGTAGAAGTTCTCCTTACTGCAATAGTTTTTAAATGAACATCGAACAAAATGTGTTCACAGGCTCAAATATACTGGTAGTTTACCGATGTAAAATGAAGTGCATTAAAACGAAACAACTAAGCAGGAACCTGTGACATTGTGGTGTTCTTTGGTTGCTATATTTCATAGTCAATCTTCGTTTATTGTTGTGAAAATAAATGATGCCATTGTTTTTCTTGTTTGCAATGTTTTAAATCCGTCATGTGGAGTTTGTATAGTTCACTATACAGTATGAGTTGGAATAGTTGTTGAATGCCGTACAAAGAACTGTAGTTATTAATTGTTCGTTCTTAAAATGTTCTCAATTAAATAAATATTACTTATCATCACCACCATCACCACAATCATCAGTAACATACTGTTGTCGGTAATCAAATACAGACATTAATATTCAGTTACATCTCAGTTTCTTTTCATGAAAGCAAGTAGTACTACATAAATTATCCGATATATACTTATTTAGTAAAAAAAATTCTGTAGGTAAATGGAATCAAATCTGATGTAGTTTTAAATGAAAGCAATATAATTGCCATACATGACGTGTTTATTTTCGAAAAATATAGACAGTTCAATTTCTTATTAATTTTGTTCTATGATTCGAATTGAATAAACTACAAATGAACTATTAATCAGGCTTATAAGTTGATACGCCAGATGCACGTTTGTCTACCTAGGACTCATCAGCGACGCTCAGGTCAAATTAGTCAAAAAGCCAAACACGTATAAAAGTGAGAAGCATTGAGGACCCACAATTACAAAATGTTATGTCATATACGGCTAAGGTTATCTATGCCTGGAATATGAAAATCCTTAGTTTTTCGAAAAATTCATAATTTTGTAATCATAAAATTCATAAAAATGACCATATTATTGTCAAAAACTATATTAGTCTGGCAGATTGGTGCAGATATAGAGCAGAATTGCTCACTTAGTGAGGAAAGCATGAAACTTTGCATAGTAGTTCTTGGTTATATACCCTTTGATTTCAGCTATGGACCCACTCTGAAAAATCCAATATGGCTGCCATTTTCAATATGGCGGAAAAACGGTATAAATATCAAGATTGTCCTAAAGGTATTCTATATAATTTCGGAAAATAAAGTAATGATTCTTCAAAAATGGACTTCATGTTCTTGAATTTGTTATCAATTAATTTTGAAATATAAAAAAACAAATTTGGTTATTTCTATAACACATACATTTGCAAATCGCTGCATATATAACATATATATACAAAAATAAATAGTGAAATTCAAAATGTTAATCAATATGTTCCATGTTATTGTAATTGTTCATTAAACGCTTTCAGTTTTAATGGTTGGAATGAAATATGTTGAAACGAGTCGATTGAACGTTAATACAGGTTGGTTAAATGTGGTGGAATAGTAGGTAACTCATCTGAACTTTGAGGCAGTGCCGAGGGCACCTTGTCTCGTATCTCTTCAATGCCATGCCTTACGTCACTTATCGCGTTTTCATCTGCCGTACCCACTACATCGTCAAATTATTCTAGGTGTACCTTTCTTCAGGCGGATTAGGCGATTGCAATCATTTAAAATGGTTAAGGGACAAATATTTCATTTTCCAACTACGTGCGAAACCAATTCGCAACTATTCAGCGAGCTTGGTCCTAAAATGCACTCCTGGTCAGCACTTTTATTAGTTTTAATGGTAACAGCATTTCTGTTCTTGGCGGAACTGTGATGGTTCGTTTTATGCAAACTTGCTGAGTTGAAATCTCGTTTTCGCTGTTAACAAATGCCGCTTTTATCACTTTATTGTTGATGGTAATTTTTGGAGTACTGAGGTTTATCACTGCGCTCAGTGTGTCCAAATATCTAGCCTAAGTATAACATCATCTGTTAATGGCTCTTTGCACACATCCCATTGTATGTTTACTCTATTATTGTCGAGAGTCGTTCTTTTTAATCTTCCCAATAACAAGCTGTTAACCAAAACCACGTAGCGTTACGGTCTCCAAATCTCCATTTTCTGCCGGAATTAATTTCTTATTTATCAATGCAGCAGTGTCCACAATCAGGCTCACAATCTTGTCATTCATAGTACCTCGTACTGCTAATCTCTTTCAAATTGTTCGTCTGATGACAACGTCGGACGAGGCCATGGGCCTCTGTTCGATTTTGTGATGAGGTATGTTTCATGGTCAATAGACTTTGGAATCGTGCGTTGGCCTACTGACCCGACCCTTTGCTGCTTAAAGACTCCATTGTTTGGGTTGCACTTTGATTTGCTCCGTATCCTGGTGAAAATGACCGTTTTCTGAAATAACCGGGATTTCTGGAGTTTGTCCGTGGAGCTGATAACCGTTGTCTCTAGGGACTATATGATCTCTAGCTAAGTGGGGGTGTTGCTGATCGATAGGCATTAAGCTTGGGTGTATTTCTCTCTGGCGATCTACTGCGATTGTATTACTCAGGAGATCTTCCACGTGTATATTGATCAGGTGATCTCCCATGATTATTTGATCAGAAGAACCGAGTTTATATTGATCGGCCAATCCACGGTTATGCTGATTAGTTGAAAACATAACATCAGCTAGTTTTGTGACAATTTCTGTGAGTTTATGCACCTCATTATTCAAAGGACTGCTCATATTTCCTTTATCGGTCAGTGATACTGCGCCATCAGCAAAGTAGACTTGTCGATGGTCATAATTGGCACTTTTTGATCCTTATATCGCCATCTAGTGTGAGCTTTTCAATTCATTTAACGCCTTGTTGAATGTTTCTGGGTTCCTCGCTATTATGATTACTGCTGTACCCTTATTTTGACTATTTTATTTATTATATCTGTTTAGTTCACGCATCATTGTAAATTTAACGGAATTTGACGAGACTGTCGTTCAAAGTGAGAGGTTTAGCGCTATAAAACCAGGTGTAATTCACCATTTTCTACATTTGAAAATGCCTGTACCAAGTCAGGAATATGACAGTTGTTGTTCATTCATTTTTGATGTGTTTTATTATTTGATTTTGCCAAGATTAGGGACTTTCCGATTTGATTTTCCTCTGAGTTCAGTATTTTTGTGATTTCACTTTTTACATGCCTTGAAGAATCTTTGTCTTTACATCCTCGGAGGAATGCTTCGGTTCTAATCTGGTTTTTTCGTCTTTCTTGCTGAAGCGCTGCTCGAATGCTTTTTTTAAAGCCTTGAAATCATCATCTGTGTTTACCTTGCGAGCGTACACAAAGCCAACAGCGGCCTGGCAATCTGGGGCCTACACACAGTTTTCCTGTTTTCCCATTGTCATCTACCGGCAGTTCGTTCAAATCGGTAAATGAACGCCTCCCAATTCAAGGATCATCTTCAATTAAGTATTTGCATTTTTGGGAGCTTTTGGCTTCTGCTCCGGTCCCTTGCACCAAGATCTTCTTGTTATCGGGTATATTCTCTCTCCAATGAAGAGTCTGAAGAAGAGCGGTTGCCACACTCCTTTGAATTTCTCTGCCCTTTCCTGGATCGGTCAGTGGAGTCAGCTTACTGTTATGGGAAGCCTGTTAGAGCTCCAGGAGCTGACGAGGTTGTCATAATTGGTGTGATAAATGTTGGATTTGCCATTGACTCGACGGGGATGATACCGTAAGTAGGCACTGCATTCAGCATTGGAGAAACTTGATATGATCCACTTGCAGCCAATAGTTTCTGTAATGGTGTGCTGCTCTGAATCAAATATGATTGACTCATAGTAGATGGTAAGTGTGCGTAAGAAGACACATAAGCCTTTTGCTGGTATCCTTGATTAGTACTAGAGGTTTATAATATGTTCTGAAATGGAGATTGTTGTTGAATAATTTATTCTGTCTCATGCAGGGCCAAGAGCATAGGACTTTTGACTTTAGGTGAAGACACCTCTAACAGAGTTGGCGCGGTTGATGGTTCATGCGAACTACAATTGGGGAAAGACCCAAGGCATGGATTTTATTGTGTACTTTTGGTAAACTTCCGTTGTACTGGCTAAGGTCAAATTTTGGCTTTGATGATGTGTCCATTGCAGGAATTGTAACTTCTATATTTCGATTGTCCACTAAGTCATTTACAACAGATGCCAGTTGTTGGAAGGTACCCTGCTGTTAAAATGTACTTTTAAATTGAACTGTGTCTCCTTTCTCAGTTGTTGTCAGTTTGTCCATCTGTCTCACCACAACATTGAATATCTTATTGGTCTGACCATCAATTCTGCCAAGCAATTACCACTAGCCTTGTGGTCTATCCTGTCTTCAGACTGCTGAAGGTGCTGATATATTGCTGCCATCTATTCGTTATTAATAATCATTGCCTCTTTCTGTTCAGCTTGAATCGTAATGAGACCAACACATATTTTATCAATTAGCGCTTCGCTCTGTTTTATATTGCGATAAAGCTCAGCTGTTCTTTGAGCATTATATTTTCTATCTGCTACGAATTCTTGGTACAATTGTTTAATAGTCATTTCTGAGCTGTTCTCTGTTAAGGGGTCTTCAGCTGTGGGTTTGTCCATATCCACAAGTGATTCAGTTTCTGCCATTTCAATGTTCTTGTCCTTGTGGTCCTCAATTCCTGCCATTTCAATGATATGTGTTTAAATGATTCTCAATTCAAAGTATAATATCTAAAATTGCTAAATATTGCGACCCAAGAAATAAGATAGGCACTGAATAATATATTAAAGCAGATAAATCCCAAATCACAGCTTTTATTTGTGACCTAAGACAACAAATTGTGCAGCTTTAAAGGAAAGTTACGACTGCAGCTTTTTATGAAAGCTACTACTTTGTGTATGAAATGTCAAGCAAGGCAAAATCAAAAAGGACAGAACTGGGACAAATCCTAAATGACACTATGCATCAATAAAATGCTAATATTCAAGTCAATTCTCAGTTATGAATATTTGCTTATTTTTCAAGGCGGCCATTTTGAAAATAGCCGCCATTTTGTATTTCAAAGTTAGATCAAAACAAAATCTTGCTAAGTACACCAAGTCATTCAAATATGTTAATTTGTGTGCTTCCAGTATCGAATCCACTGTGGTTTGTGCAATACTGGCAAATATTTTAGAACGTACGGCAGCCATTTTGAAAAAAGCCGCCATATTGAATTTTGAGGGTGGGTCCATAGCTAATATTGCTCAGTACACAAACATGTACCATCATGCAAAACATGGTGCTTTCCTCATTATTTGAGCATTTTTTTCACCGATCGGCCGGACTATATGAGATGCATATCTTTATAAATATTATAATAAACACGGTAGTAAGGATCCTTTGGGTCAGGTTTCAAACGGTCAATTTTTGCAACCCTAAGGGTCAAATTGATTATGTTTTTACTGGGATTCGTCAGAGGTCTTAACTAATGTGTGTTACCGTCACTTTTTGGAAAATTTACATCATTTGTCGAAATTTGTCTTTTTTATCGACTTAAAAAGATTGGATATTTTATCTTCATGCACCAAAAATTACCGCTGACGTCAATTGCAAAGATTTTTAACCGTTATTCGTTATGAAGGTACGACCATATGCATTACAATCTATATTAATAGACTCGATTGAAATGATTAAACGACGAAAATTAACTTACAAAGTCATTCAATTTTGTAATTATGCGGAATATAAGGCTGCTTCTCCGGTAGAATGGTCAAACTAGTCAGAAATTTTAAAGTTTATTAACATAACTTCAAATATCCTCCCACACAAACTTAAGATAAGTCGCCACATGGTGATCATGAATATTCATTTTTACTTGGCAAACTTTGTAATGATACTCTACAGTTTCTTAAAATAAACTTATTGTTTACTGCTTACCTAGACATTTTGACGTAATATCATGGGACTTTTAATATCAATTTGTTCACTCCACGTTTACCGGATATTGCTAACACATAGGATACATATAGTTCATTATAAATGCCTGCATTTTTATTTTATTAGTTACTCAACCAAAATGTGAAGTTGCAGGTCAATCACTCGAAGAAAGCTTAGAAGAGTATCCTGTTTTTAGCAAATGGGTTGAGAAAAATCTCATCATCGAAGGTGTGTGGTATTTGCCTTACTACGTTTGTGCACTTTAAGTTTATGCACATGCTTTGTTGGTTGGTGAATCCAGTATATATTTCGAGATGATCATTACAAATACAGCACGAAATATAAAAAATAACGAAAACGACCCTGTATACTGTACACTCATTATCGCAGATTTAAAAGTATTGGCTGAGCGTATGTGAATAGTAAAAGTATTGTGCTATGGTAAGCTTTTGTATTCTTGTCTGTCCGTTTTGCAAACGTGCTTTGTGTAAATGCCTTTTTGTTTGTTTTTGTTGAAATATTTGCTTGTTTTTATAGTGATAAAGATTATAACATAGTGCTGACAATTAAGTACAATTAAATTTGTTATTTTTGAAATTAAACAAATATAAAATAAAAATAAAAAAATAGCAAGACACATGTTTAAACAGGAATATGGCCATTGTTATATTATAGTTCGTTTCTGTGTGTGTTACAATTTAACGTTGCGTCGTTTGTTTTCTCTTATTTTTGAGTGTAAATTGACATTGCGATAAGAGGTGTCGCGGTACTTGTCTGTCCCAAATTCATGTATTTGGTTTTGATGTTATATTTGTTATTCTCGTGGGATTTTGTCTGATCCTTGGTCCGTTTCTGTGTGTGTTAGTTACATTGTAGTGTTGTGTCGTTGTTCTCCTCTTATATTTATGCGTTTCCCTCAGTTTTGGTTTGTTACCCCGATTTTGTTTTTTGTCCATGGATTGATGAGTTTGAACAGCGGTATACTACTGTTGCCTTTATTTAGGTTTGCATTCGTACATTAACCATGTTAACCGTTCATAAACAAAGTGAACTACAAACTTAAGTTAGTACAAAACACACAACACAATATCATTTTTGAATTAGCACAACGTTGTCCTGGTATTCTTCCAATATTATTGCATACAAATTAAAAAGAAAAAAATACTCAGTCACTAATGACATGTTTTCACTTTGAAACATCTTCAAATACATAACAACTACAATCAGTCAATACATGAAAACTATATAAAATCTTTATGAAAAGAAGGAAACAACTATAAGAGTAAATATATACAAATATGTATAAACGTACTCTATGACATTAAATGTTTCATTATATTTCTCTAATAAAGGTTTCAGAGGCGTTTCAAATGCCAACTCAAACACAATACTCAAGTAATATGGTATAAATTAAATTGTTTGATTTAATGGCATTCACACATATATGAACGTCTTCTACAGAAACAAGATAAGCAATGCCCAGCTTTTAAAAGATCTAAGAAAAGGGATGGTGCTAAAACTGCAAGGGCTGGTGCAAAAAGAGTATCACATCTATGATTTTTTACGATCAAAACGTAGTGTAAAGTATTAAAACATATGCTAGTCAAGCTCACGTTATTTCATCATAGTTGAACATTGACAATATGGTCTCAAATTATCTTGATTTAAAATCCTATTATTCGGTACACAGTGATAAGCCAGATACATAAGATGCAAATACTGAAAGTAATAGGTGAAATTAAAGATAGGTATTTGAGATGGATCAGTTGATACGGCATAGACAATATACTCATCGATTTTTTTTTGATTTTTTTCTCAAACAGATTAAAACAAACCGTGTAAGATCTTCGAAGATTTTTTTCATCAGTTTCGTAGAATTGACATTTATGAACAAAATGTTTAAATAATGAATTGTATTATTCTGAAGGATTGAAACACAAAAATACTTGACTGTAAATTTTATAAAATAACTAAATTATATGCAGATGGCAGTGAAAGTTACTAGAGGGTAAATAGTTTCATGCATACTTCAGAAAAACACATCCTTTTCTGATAAAAGAAAACAGAACAAGACATTCAACTTAAGGTATGACAGAAAAGTTAGTACATCAGCAGTGAGTACACTATATTTAATGGGTTATTAAAGGAATCAAGCAATCCAGGCCAGGTTTAACAACATATAAAAATATATGAAAATAAACAATTATATATATATAGAATTGCTGTTTAATAAGTGTCATGATTCTGAAAAAACATATAATGAAATCTGGTTTTCCTCTCAAATGACTTCAAAGTAGTACAAGTAGAAGAGTAGTAAAGTTTGATTGAACTGTTAAAATCCCAAAATGTACGGACAGTACCATTCACTAGCTTCTTTTTAGGGCATTTTCCGGTTTTTGTTCACTAAATATACAATATAGCAGTAGTTCAGTTTCTTGAAATTCACTGATCAGGCGTTCCAACTCTTATTGTACATGCTACACAGAACTTCTCTTCCGTTTTTTCGTTCTAGTTGAAAAAATATGAAAAGATAAAATGAAGTGAAATAAAACTATATTTGTCAAGTTTACTCGTTGATAGTTGCTGTTTACCCGCTACACAGTTTAGATTCTGAGACTGTACAACTTTGATTCCGTTAACATTTCGACATGGGTTAGGTGGAATAATTAAACAAACATGCGGTTCAGAAGTTGAAAGTAGGAAGCACATACCGATTCCGGTATTACACAAAAAAGGTCAATGATGAAAAAATATAGCAACACAAATTTTATGATATATCTCCGGGAAAATACTACCATCAAGACAATAGAAAACGGGTATTGTGAGATACCAAAAGGAAAACGAATGAAGATTTCAGAAATGAATGGCAAATGTATGAACTTGTTTTCAACATCAAAAGTAAGAATAAGTAAAGTTGGAGAGTTGTTCAGACCGAAAGAAAAGTATCTTCGAGATGTATATGTTAGAAATAAAACAGGAGAAATGAGGTTGTTGATGTGGTCATATAATGCAGATCCATTTTCGCATAAAGTTGGCGATCATGTCAAACTGAAATACGTGACCCTATAGGCCGATGGACAAGAATATTTCCTACACAAATCTGATAACACGAAAATAGTGTGATGTACAGTGAAAGCAAAATGAAGAAGACTTAGAAATATAACCATATTCATACAAAATATACATGGAGGTACAGAATATAATACTTTTTAGTTCACATTTGGATATGAACGATGAAAGAAGGATTTTTATTGAATGTTTAGTTACTTTACAAAATTTCTTGTTGTCATGCTTTATACTTTGATTATGATATTTTTCTATTAAAATATATCAACTAGTACTGAGCAGCATTACATATCGTAATTTGTACTGATATCAAGAGAGAGGGTAAAGGAAACAAGAAGACACCAACGCACGATTCAAATTCAAAAGTCAAAAATGAACTAACACCGCCATGAATGAAATAGAAATAACGACAAACAAACAAATAGACAAACAGCATTGCACAAAGTACATAATGTAAATGAAATTGAGAAATGGAATGGGAAATATGTCAAAAAGGTTGCAACCCACCCAAGCCGGAAACAACAGAAGTTAAAGGCTGAGTAATTCAGAGGGTGATCTCATGCCCTCTTAAAGGTTAAGTAGATCCAGCTCCGATTGTGGAATCCGTCGTGTTGCGAATGTTAGTACAACTCCGGATATAAGTCTTATTCCTTAGGTCACAATCGGGGATAAGGTGACGGGATTATAGTTAGGACATCCACATAATTGTTTTGATAGTTTTAAAGGAGAAGTTCATTTGATAGCATGTAATAGTATACAGTTTTAGTTTTGAAATCACATTTGAATAAAGGTGAGTTCGGATTGTGTGGTTAAAAATTATATAGAGTTGTGTTGGCATAAATGAGTTATTCAATCTGGAAAACGACAAACAAATGCATTAAAGAAATTGTAAAAGCGTTAACGTGTTTCTTAAAAAAAATGAACAACACGCAGATAAATAACGCTTGCAATCAAAGTATGTGTAACTTACGGAGGTTGGATGATTTACATTTTATGACCAAGTTGTGTATTTATCTTACAGTGAGTACACTTACTATTTATCTTATATTAAAAAAGGGTCCAGAAAATCATGCACCTTTATGTGGACTTAAGCTAGATCCTAAACATGTACAATGAAAATGGACGTCACACCAAAACTGTTTTAAATGACAGTTTCAGACTTAATTTCATTTGCTAATGGTGACATCAAGTCACAGTACTATGAAGAATTACACTTGTGGGACTAAATATGGTCCCTTATCCGGAATCCAAAAGACCACCCTCAGTGTACCATTTCATTTAGTTTAGTTTTCTGAAAAAAAGTTACATTTCCACTTGATATGCATACATAAGAGATTTTATGTACGTGCATCCATTTAAGATAATTGAATATGCATATGCATGCATGTAATATCTGATTAGCGAAAATAGTAGTTCACTGCTTATGATGATACACAATATCTATTCATGTAAGAAAATTCTAAGTACAAACAAAAATAAAATTATTCCTTGGAATTTAAAACATGATTCATGATTTTTTCAATATGAATACAAGCAACGTAGGAGCGAATGAAACATATATTAAAAAAAGTTGACAAAGAATTTATATCAAATAGGTTAATGTCACAAAGTGATCTCAATAAGTTGAAAGGACACGTGTACGTTAAAGGGTCATTGATTTTATTGCTAAACGATTCGATTAGTGTTCTATATAATATTTAATGACAGACACGAACAAACTGGTCGTGCAAAAATGAAAAATTAGTATTGTATTATTAAAGGATTAATCGATGCGTTGGTAATTTTGTTTATCATTTCAACTATTTAATTTAAAGAATATATCATAATGCTTTTTATGGCTGCCTATCACTGAATTGCCGTTACGGTATATTATTTAGTTTATAAAGACATGAAAGATTCAGACTAATACAACAATGAAATTTAAATGTCTTTTTCGAACATCATGATAACCCATACTCGTCCATTTTAAGCATTACTACGCTAAAGTTTGTATGTCCCTTGAACAATTTCCTAATGAGATACACGTATTGGCTTTAAATCAAGCTGTTGGAACCAAAAAAAAAAACAACACTGCAAGCACATTATCAGCTTATTATTGGAACACATGCACAAAATGGAATGTTGAAAAAATCTTAAACGAATTTACGCATGACTGCTATATCATCTTTTCTTTTTGAATTGTAGTTTTATAAGGCAAACTAAATATATGCGTTTGTTTACACTTTAGATGGAATTGGTCAACATTCTTTTTCAAATAGATATTGCTGACATGCCAAACACAGAGACAAAAATCTATAATCATTTTTATTTTACAGTATTGCCACACTGCATAAAATGAGACAAATAATTCTACAAGTTAAACATAGGTTAACTTTTTACTAAAGTGTACAAGCAAATGTCAGATGTCCAGAATTTCGTCAGTTATTCATGGTCACTACTCAATATGTATACGTTAGCGTTTAAATATACAGACGTTGGGAAAACAAAATTAGTTCCTAGAATTTCAGAACGTTTAAAAAAACTTGATTTACCGAGAATTAAATTCTAAACAGAATATCAAATGCTAATATTAACTAAGTGTATTATCCCCCGTACGGTTTCAAAATTTTGTGATTATAATTGATGATAGTGTAAAAAATGTAATTAACTATTTTAACGATCATTTTATAAGTTTCAAAAGAGTTTATTTACATAAAAGGTTAAAGATATTATATACAAAGGAAAGGTGATAACTTGTTCAGATTTCATAAATTAAATATTATCTTTGTCCCTCATTGTATCACAAGCCAAAATGAAATTAAGGAAATCTTCAAAGTCGCAATCACTGAAAGGCAGTTCAGAGTCATCAACTACGAATTAAACAATCAATACACAACCAACAACAAATGAATGTAATACACGATTTTATTAACAGTCAGGAAAAAAACACATGACCTTGCGGAATACAAAATATTCTATCAATGTCAAAGTTTATTTCAGTGATATCAAACTCAATATCAGTATCAATAAAAGCAATAAACAAAGAAGAAATAACAGGGATGATTTTTCCGGCACCAGTTTCGAAAAAAATATGAATACTAGTACAGTGATAATTGACGTCATACTAAACTCCGAATTTTACACAAGAAACAAAATTTAAAAATCATTTTTTTTGTTTACATTAATTGATAAAATGGCAACTCATTATGTTGAAAAGGGTGTTTCCTATCTATTTTGAAATTAATATAATCTATAAATAGACTTCCTAGAATGTTTTCCATATCAAATCACCAGTAATTCAAGGAACTAAATACCGCGAACAATAATGATTTAAAGACCATATGAATATCTCGTCACGCATAAAATTGTATAATGCATTCCATTTAAATGCTTTAAATAAAAAATAAATAACACTTAACCTTTATACTTACTTTGGATGATATATCACAGAGACGCAGTAACTTTCATCAAAAAGCTGCCAACTAAATCAACAAAAAAGCAAATTTATTGGTTTTAAGCATACCAGGTTTGTTAGTTTTTATAAATATACGTTTAACCATTATTATAAATGCTGTAAAGTACTGACAACTAACTACTAGATATAAGTTCAAAACATTTTCATATACGCATAGATACAAAGGCAAATTGAAAATACATTATTGAAGCTGTCCTCAGCTCAGTAGCCATTACTTTGGTACTGACATTACTAAATATTGTATTTGTCGCATTGATTTGTATTTTCATCGATTTATTCAATTTTAAACATGGTAAATTACTACCACCTATTAATGTGATAAATTAACATTCATTTGTGAAAATATCTACTTTGTGTCCATATTTTCGATACTTTTTGGCAGGATTATGCTTAACTGATACAATTTTAACGCTTATGCAGATATGCAAAATAATTTAGATATTCATTGTCAGCAGGTTTTACGGCTTGATTTCCAGCAAAGGCGTCATGTATTTGTAGATATATGTTTTTTGTGTTCTGTTAAATCGTTCCTTTTGAAAATTTTACACGATGATGACTGCTGTACTCATATTTTGACTATTTTATTTGTTATGTCTGTTTAGTTATATTTTAGTTATATCATCGTAAATATAACGGAATGTGATGAGACCGTCATCAAAGTGAGAGGTTTAGCGCTTTAAAACCAGGTTTAATCCACCATTTTTCACATTTGAAAATGCCTGTACCAAGTCAGGAATATGACAGTTCTTGTCCATTCCTTTTTTGATGTGTTTTGTCATTTGATTTTGACATGTGATTATGGACTTTCCGATTGGATTTCCTCTGAGTTCAATATTTTTGTGATTTTACTTTTTTTTCAAATATCAGACGCTATGAGTTTCATTTTTTTTTTACTTTTTGTGAAATGTGGCTTTGAATGTCAGAAAAATTGCGACAAAAACAAATGTAAAATGAAAACAAATAAATAATAAGTTGCCTCTGTTAAAGCCTGTAAAATCGAGTTTTTAATAAACAATTTGACTTAGAATGAAGAAGCTAGCATTTTGACAATGCTTAACATTTTCAATGAATTTCTATGTTGTTGTTTTTTTAAATTTTTTAAACAAATAAAAACACAAAAATTTCGGGTATTCTGAGAGATCTCTTTTTATCCTCTATCCACAAAAATTAATACCGACGTAAATTCATGAATTCACCATAGTCATATTTGTGTCGCATTTAGCTGATGAACATAACGATTTGTACCAAACAAAAGGCAGTGTTTTAACAGGATTTGAATAAGAATAGTTTAATGGATACCAGATAGAATATATGTTAAATTGTATATTCTTTTATAAAACTAAATACTCCCTGAAGCAGTTTGTTAATTATGTATAACATAATAACCTGTAAATTTCTTTTACATAAACAATATAAAGCAGAAGACCATTTTACGATTGGTACTTATATCATGTATATATATTTATGTGGATAACATAAAAAATCAAAAATCGAAAATTGTCAAGAGGTCTGTATACGATTCGAATTATAGAATAAAACGAGTAAGAAATTTAAATATCTTTTTAGGAAATAGACACTATGGCCATTTTTATAAAAATTCTGTATAAGATTTAATTCAATTTACTTACTTTTTTTTAACTGGATGTGTATACATTTGCCAGTTTATGTACGTCATTTCATTCAAGAAATGTGTGTTTCAATTCAACACTTATGTCTATATGTAATTAGCGACAACAGTAGTTAACTATTGATTATGATCAATACTATTTGATATAAGTACAGTAGGAAGGTGTGTAATATCTATATTTTAAAAACCACTTCGGAAAAAAAAGAGATAAAAACTATTCTCAAGAATTTTAAAGGACTTAGTATAATTTAAAGGGTCATTGTGTTTATTACTTAACGATTGACCTGGATTACTATGAATGTTCGTCAATGTACATAATGAAATAGGTGAATGACATGGTCGTATACATAAAAATATATTTTTTCGTTGAAGTGTATATTGCTGCGTTGAAACCATATTTTATTAAATGATTCGCCTTATACAATGTTGTAAAATTCTCCGTATTGTTAGACATTTGCAGGATTGTGTTAAAATAATTTTTTTTGTTACTTCTTAATTTCTAATATCAAATCTATCCGTTAATAATAGGGTTTGCTATTTATTTAATTTCTTAAAAAGCGACGCATATATCAGAGATTGGATGAAAAATTTGTTCGTTTTATTAAAAGAAAATTATAAATGTTTTGATTCGGACATCAGACTCGGACTTCTCTGAAACTGAGTTTTGCTATTTGTAATGTTGTGTGGGAGGATTGAGATACCAGAAAAAATATGTTTAGACCCGCGGCAATTTTGCGCCTGTCCCAAGTCAGGAGCCTGTGACCTTTGTTAGTCTTGTATGATTTTTTTAGTTTCTTGTGTGTTATTCAGAGTTAAGTATGACGTCAGTTATCACTGAACTAGTATACATATTTGTTTAGGGGCCAACTGACGGACGCATCTCGTTCCATTGAAGACCCATGTGTGGCCTTCGGCTGATGCCTGCTCTATGTCTGAGTTGTTGTCTCTTTTATACATTTCACATTTCCATTCTCAATTTTATTTTATGAACATGTTTTACATCATTTGCAGAAAAGAAACGTCAATTACAGAGGACAAGATCGATTTGTCTATTTAAGAGCGCGTACTTCCAAAAAAAAAACTTATTCATAATATCATCATAGACTTCACTTCGAAAAAAGTGTATCTTTAAATTAAGAATGGACATCAATCTGAGGTCATCGACCCTTGCCATAGTGTGGATTCACATAGAAGTCGATGTATTTTCAATAAGAAATTACAGTTAATTCTTTTTTATTCGTTGAATACCAGATGTCGTGGTTTGGTTGGTATGAATGAAACACGAATTAAATTTTTAAACATATGATGTTTTACTTACATATCGTTAAAAAAGTATGCATACCTTGGCAAAGCCAGGACTCCAACCATTCACAATAATGCACATGATTTTCTTAATCCACGATAATTGGTACCGACGAAAATAATGAGTCATCAGTATATCGAGTGCACCGTATACCACCTGACAAACTGCATATGTTTTATAAATACATAATGGTATACTTACCAATGAACAGATTAGTTGGTTGTAAAGGACAAGACATAGTGACAGATGAAACATTATTTCGTGTGAATTTCATACGAAAATTTGGAGTTTATTCCTGAAGAAATATTTTACAAACTACTTTGTTCCAAAAAAAGTCTTCAAAGGAAACAAAAACACAACATAAATTCAAAAATATATTACATTTATGATATTTTTCATCATGATTATCTAAGCTTTGTAGGAAATCAGATCAATTTTATAACAAAATAGCCTGATTGAATTGTTCTTTTCAACCGTTCAAAATAATAGAATTTGTCGAAATATCATTGCCCACATAATGTACACAATTTAAATAATGCAAATTACATATTTACATAAAATTATGACTATTATTTTGATTGAGTCCGACATCAATCTGACGGTTCAGTTGCATCAAATAACCATGTACAAAAATTCTTTTTACGATGTATAGTAAGTTAGTAAAAACTGACGTTCAAAGGTAACGTCAAATGTTCTTATGTTCAAATCAATGCATGATTACCCAACCAAATAAGATATATTAAAGGTTTACATTTACTTTAAGGTATTAGTAGTCATAAGTTGGGAATACAATTTGATTTCCAAGAAACGTCTTCATATGATGAAATCATAATCTTTCAGTCAGTTTAATTGAAGTCTGGAGCTGGCATGTCAGTTAACTGCTAGTAGTCTGTTGTTATTTATGTATTATTGTCATTTTGTTTATTTTCTTTGGTTACGTCTTCTGACATCAGACTCGGACTTCTCTTGAACTGAATTTTAATGTGCGTATTGTTATGCGTTAACTTTTCTACATTGGCTAGAGGTATAGGGGGAGGGTTGAGATCTCACAAACATGTTTAACCCCGCCGCATTTTTGCGCCTGTCCCAAGTCAGGAGCCTCTGGCCTTTGTTAGTCTTGTATTATTTTAATTTTAGTTTCTTGTGTACAATTTGGAAATTAGTATGGCGTTCATTATCACTGAACTAGTATATATTTGTTTAGGAGCCAGTTGAAGGACACCGCCGGGTGCGGGAATTTCTCGCTACATTGAAGACCTGTTGGTGACCTTCTGCTGTTGTTTTTTCTATGGTCGGGTTTTTGTCTCTTTGGCACATTCCCCATTTCCATTCTCAATTTTATTTGTTTATTATAGTTTAACAAACTTCAATTTACTATTTTTGTTATTGCCTGTTTTGCTTAGTCTTTAGTTTTTTACGTACTGGCGTGTGAATTTGTTTGTTTTTTCACCGTCTTTTAATATTTGCCATAGCCCGGGTATTTATTTTAACAACTGAACACATGTTTTCGCAGTCTACGATATTTATACCTGATATAAATATATAAATAGAAGAAGGTGTAGTATGAGTGCCAATGAGATAACTCTCAATCCAAGTCAAAAATTGTAAATGTTAACCATAACCTATAAATTCACCGATTGGTTCAAATTCCAAATATGGAAAAAAATGTCTGAGTATGGATTTGCAGGAGGGTGGGGTCGAAACCTCGCAGACACCACTAACCTATCACTGTGTTGTTCTCTTTTATTTAGTTCACACGCTTCTTCAAGCATCTTTATATTTTATACTTAAACCGTTGTTTCCTCAATGTGTTTTAGGAATTTGAACACTGATAACCTATCGAGGCATCTAATGCACTTTTTGGAAATTTATAGCTTTATCTTGCATTAGGTAAAATAGAACAGGCAGGTACATCAAATACTTATCTTTTCGGTAGTTATTTTCTTTATTACCATATTTGTCCTTTTAAAATCAACGCTCTGGATGAAAGGAGAAGGTTCGCGAATGGTTAAATAGGCCCTGAATTTTTTATGTTTTTTTTTTAAATTGGGCCAAAAAATTACAAATTTCATATAGAAATACTTGTGATTATACTGTGAAGACAAAAAATTTTTTTCTGACATTTTACTTTACAATTTATCGAGCCATGACCCCTTAAATAAACATAATTTGTATTAAAAGGTCAATGTTGGTACTTTTTTTCTCATTATTCTAATTGTTTTTGGCATAATTAACTTTGGCCGCCATCTCCGATTCAAAAAGTTTTTATATTGATTAATTATATATCAAAATTAAAATCTTTTGGTTACAACATATTTTAGATCGTAGGTGGCGTCCAAAGTGTTTCTAAAGCTTTTAAGTCTAAAACATGCACAAAATCATCATATCTTGACAAAATGTCCAAAATGGGCTTACTTTGGAGAATATTATGTACTCTTATGAAAAGAACTGATATATTCAGCATTTAGCCTTTTGAAAAAAAAGACCCATTTTAGAACCAAATTGAGACTTTTTTGGTGTTTTATGATAAAGTTGATATTTAAGGTCATTTTGTGCCATAAGTGAACCCTGTCCTTTCTAAATGAAAAAAAAGTAAAAATTTTACAAGTTCCATTAAATAACACAGTACCATATGGTCAAAAGAAAAAACAAAAGACACATATTTAATTTTAAAAGAACTATTGTGTTCCTTCTCATTTAGTGGCATCATTCGTGCTAGCCATTAAATGATGTTAAAGAAAACTGATTTTTTTTATTACATGCATATATAAAAAGAAGATTTAATAGGATTGTAAATGAGACAACCGTCGAACGGAGACTAAGATGACTCAGATGTTTAACAATGCATGAACCCATACCAAATAGTACTATAATAGGCCAAAAAGGCAATTTTAAAGCTATTTTGCTTTATCCCGATGGGTAAAATTTACTAATTTTGCCTAAAACTCCAAAAAAAATCTAATTTTCAAGGTTTATCTGATGCAACTTTACAGTCAAATAAGGGTGTCAATCATGCTATTTATATCCTTTCATTTACTTCTTCATACTAGTTCGAAGTCCTTGTAGTTCTTAAAGTTTGAGAACAATATATACCATCGTATTCTTGCTAGTCATGTCTTTAAAGCTGAGGCGCTCGACAAGAAAATAAAAAATAAACCGATAGTGATTGCTGCGTCTGATAGAGATAAGGTTCGCCAGTGGGTACCCGCTGCTACAGCAGTACCTGCATCAATAATTGGTGATAAAAGGGAAGTCTATCGTATACAGTTATGTATATGAATGACATTATTTTATCGAAACAAATAATATTGTGTAAATCATGTTTAATAATGTTTGTTTATCTTTCTCCGGCAAATTAGGTAACAGTATGAGCAGCAGTCTAACCAATGGAGAATCAACATTGCAGAAACCAAGTCAGCCTAGGCAGGTTAACAATGTCAAAAAAATATTAAAACGTTCGGCTGATGAAAACAGATATACTTTTGAAACACCATTGTTGAAGGCAAGTTATTACGGCCATATTAATGTTGTAAAAGAACTTCTAGAACGTGATGCTGTTGATGTGAACGTCTGTGACAAAGATAAATGTTCTCCACTTTTTTGGGCAATCCATGAAGGACATGAACTGGTTGTGACTGAGTTATTACAACATTCAGCTATAGTAAATAATAGAAATGATAATGGTGTGACACCTCTTTGGATGGCAAGCCAACAAGGAAATGCTTATATTGTTAAACAATTGTTACAACATTCGGCCGATGTCAATATATGTGACAATGATGGCCAATTACCTCTCCATTTTGCAAGGAAGAACGGCCACTCGGATGTTGAGTTGTTGTTATTAGGAAAACAAGGAAATCAGTAATGATATCGAAATTCCTTTGAAATATATTTATAACATTTTTCTTATCGACATATCAATTCATAGCAAAATCTATCGAACTTTGTATTTTTATCTATTACTCTACCGCTTTCTTTTCTAATTATCAAATAATTCAAGCAAGTTTAGAACTTGACGTGTTGCATTGGCGTTTATCAACTTTTCAAGCTGGTGATCATTTAAAATTGAAGTTATTTATTTTAGTTTTTATGTTTAAATCATGAAGATTTCAAATTGTTAGATGTAAATTTTTTTTTAGAAATTTGTGTGAATAGTTACTAAAAGTGTTGTGTTCATCAAATACAGTTGTTTCACAAACCACGCCTTTTTGTTTGGAGATGTATAATATTCATAGAAATTTTGTTTTGTTTACCTATTAAAGATAATATCTGTGTTGAATATTTGTGGAATATTAAAGTAGGGATATACATGGATAGTGGCTAAATTATATTCTGAGAAAGACCGACGATGAAGAGAGGGGTAGTACATAATTTTAGTATAAATTCAAACTCATAGAAGTTCAGGTTATAAATTGTTTGAAATATGCTGCACAGCCCAATATTTTATAAAATGTATTGTATATGAACTTTCCATGCTAGGATATATTTATTACGAAACTTCATATTAAATGGAGTGCCTATGAAAATTTGCAATGCCTATATTTGCATAAGTTTTTGTTTGAAAAACTTATTTTGACTTTCTGGTGTATGCATATCTAATATACAATTTATTACTATTGACACATTGCATAATGTCCCAGGATGGCGATAAACCGTCCGCAGTTGATGTTTGGAATAATTTTACGAATCATGTACGTATATTTGGCAGTTACAGTTCCTCATTGATGTAACTTACAATAAAAAAAAAACTATCAGTATTTCCGTAACTACAGTAGTATACATGTACAAGCGTCACTTATTGTTTGACACATTTAGTCGTGTAACCATTTATACTGAACATTTTACTTAATGAGTACACTAGTTAAGAAACTATAGTGATTCTTTTCGTTATAGTACTTCAGAAAGTTCTGAAGAGTTAAACCTGTACCATCACTCACTATCATATTATGTATTGAAAATTGGTAATTGATTTGTAAATAAAAGAAGTGATATGTCTCGCATGAAAAAGGATTCAAAGCGTCCAAAATAAAGAATAATCTAGCAAGTCGATAAGAGACTAACGAAACAATGACAAAAACCAAAATACGGTATAGCAACAACAATCCACGAAAAACTAAACAAAAAGATATGAACTGTTAAAAAAATAACTAAAGAGAATCTGGAAACTTATAAACGGTACTTTGAAGGATGTATATATATATTGGTGTGAACTAAACGTGTTCACGGTAGTAGACAATAAAAAATCTAGAGTTTACGTATACACAATTTTGATGAACATCAATTTTTATAGTTTGTTCTTTTATTGTAATGTAATTATTGGAGTATTGGGATCCCGCTAACATGTTTACCCCCGCCCTATTATGTATGTATGTGCTTGTCCCAAGTCAGGAACCTTTAAGTCAGTGGTTGTCGTTTGTTTATGTGTTAGATATTTATTTTTCGTTCATTTTTCGTACCTAAATTAGGCCTTTAGTTTTCTCGTTTGAATTGTTTTATATTTTCATTTCGAGGCCTTGTATAGCTGACTATGCGGTATGAGCTTTGCTCATTGTTGAAGGCCGTATGGTGATCTAAAGTTCGTAATATCTGTGTCATTTGAACTCTTGTGGAGAGTTGTATCATTGGTAATCATACCACATCTTCTTTTTTATATCGTAATAGCAGTATAATGTTTATCTTAATCAAATACTATTTATTTGATACATATTGATTTGATGACATAAAAATCAAGAAGACAAACAAAAACTGTTTAATATATGGTTTAAAAGTCTTTTAATCAGATAACATTTACAAAAAACCCAAGTATTTGTAAGAATCTGTTCTTAAAGTACTCAATATTCCTATTGCAAATCCATGGTATGGCGATTGTATTTGTTTAACATGATCCTTCAAATGAACATGTCAATTTTCAAAATAATGCATATGCTTGATTACATGGTGCATTGTTTGTTACACTTCAAGAACCGATAACAAGAATCTGTATCATAAATTTACTGACATTTATTAGAAATTGTTACAACAAATGACAATTAAACTAGTTTTGCGTAAAACTATATATTTCGATGTTATCTACTTTTTAAACTATAAATATAAGTTATGCAATTTCCATCAACTGCAGGAAATTTGACACGTTAATACTGCTGGTGGACGTTTCGTCCGCAAGGGTTTTAATAGCCCAGTAGTCAGCACTTTTGTTTTGACATGAATATCAAGTATATGGTCATTTTTATAAAATTACTGTTCGCAAAGGTAATAAATCATTCGAAATACTAAGGATTGCTATTCAACTTTATACCTGTTTGGCTTTCTAACTATTTTGATCTGAGTGTAACTGGTGATTCTTATGGAGACGAAACGTGCGTCTGTGGTATCAAATTATAAGCCTGGTACTTTTTATAACTAACTATATTTTTTCCCAATGAGGTAAAAAGTGCCAGTCGTAGAGAATTTACATATTCAGATATAGGTAGATTAACTTGTTTTCTTTTTAGAAATACAGTGTTGACAATCTAACAATACAATAAGTACGATAACAGAAATAAGAACGACAACTCCTACATAACCTATAGCCTTCGCTGTCGGTCTATCTTCATATACACTGATCTTCGTCAATTTATACGCTGAAAATAGAAATATTTGATGACGAAAGCTGCAACTAAAACACAATAGAGTATGAATATCGAATAAATAATTTGTCATTGATCCATTTTATCAGTTTTGGTAAAGTAAGAGCAAATATACACTATAAGCCTTACTTTGTCACCAAACTTGTCACTTCATTCTGATTAAAACTTTTGTGGAGTATATAAAAATGTTGAAAATACGTTTTCTGTATACTTGACTTATGGATGTTAAGAAAAATCAAATAACTCTAGTTCATCGCTCGTATGTATCAACAAAATCGGGTTGTTTTTAAAGGGAAGTGAAAATGCAATTAATACGCGAGAAATCATTTTATGTGTAAAAATGTTTCAAAAAGTATTTCGTATTATAATCAATCCAATTATAATATATTATCGTGTTTCAAGTTACTGGTTAATGTTTTTTTCTGTACATTATCCTTCATATGAAAATTTTCCCGTTCATATTGTGAGAGATCTCTGTCATTTTTACAATATTAAAATATTGGAATGTCCTACCCCATGGACACTTTCCATGTGTTTTATTTATAAGACAAATTACATTGTATATATGTTAGCGGCAATAAGTGAAACTAAGCATTAAACTTAAATCCTAGGCAATACGCTAACGCCTAGGCATTAAGTTATTGCCTGAAATTTTCAGGCATTAAGCTTATTTCCTGAAATTTGATGATGGTTATTCATCCTATTGCCGAACATAATTTTAGGCAATAAATAAACTCTGTAATTTATGCATATTTCGTGATTTATTCTTGATATAAAGTCGCTTCTCAATTATATCTAGTATTACATGTATAATATACATTCATTTGACAGATCTTCAAAAGTATGTTTAATTAGTTATTTTAGCAGTTTAAAAAATATTAAAAAGATTTAAAATAGTAAAAAAGCGACTGTATCCAATTACAAAAGAGGGGAAATTCTGTAGAATAATTGAAAACTTGTATATTTCACTAGTCGAGCTGGTTTGAACTGCTCAAAAGTAGACAACATTAAGATGTGATTGTTTGCTCACACCATTTTCCAAATTTTTTTTATTGGTTAGGTGAATTTTTGTTGTTCACAGTTCCACAACTTGTGATAACATAAATTGCTATCAAGTTTTCATATTTTTAAATGATGATTTGATGCGTTTTAATATAAGTAACATATTTTATTAGTGATTCTATTTGTTGTCTCTTGTGGACAGTTGTCTCATTGGTAATCATACCACATCTTTTTTTTATTATATATTTAGGATGAAACTGGGCCCCGTAGTTTTGCATCAGTAAAATAAGGACAGCGGTTAAAACATACTAGCTAGGATAATCCTCAAAGATAAAGCTCAGATTGCTTCTAAGTGCATGCTGAGACATGTCGTAAGTCAGTCCTTACATTATCATAATTTCTGTCCTGAGAATATAATCTTATAGGACCAATCTTATGACAGTTTAATTTCGATCAACCTTGATCTCATAATGCTATTATGTAACAAATATATTTTTATTTAAATGAATAAATGTCTGTTATTTACTCACATTGATATTTAAGGCATTAATTTTAATGCCTGCACACATTTTTCAGGATTTAGGCTTAAATCCTAGGATAAAAAGTAAAATCACAAAAATACTGATCTTAGAGGAAAATCAATTAGGAAATTCCATAATCACATGTCAAAATCAAATAACCAAACGTATCAAAAACGAATGGACAAGAACTGTGTAAGACTAATGCCTAACATCATCTAGACAATAGACTTACTGCCTAGGCGTTAGCTTATTGTCTAGAATTAAAGCTTAATGCCTAATTTTACTTATTGCCGCTAACATATACATATGTCTACGTAAAAAGCTTAAAATAAAAATTTCCAACGAGACATTTGTTATGTCGCCAGGAGATATCGCCAATACATGATTCCTTTTCAGTTCATCTGATTCTTTAAGTTTTTGGTGTCTGTAACCTTAATTCTCCTTATCGATCTTGTGGATTTGAACACTAATTATTTACCGGAAGTGCCTAATTTACATGTGATTTGTGCTTACCATTTGTTTGTTCAGGGTCAATTGACAGGGTACGTTTCAATTCTGTTATTGTTGTTGGATTGGTTTTCACATTAGATATCTCCGGTTTACATGTTATTGGTTCTGGACTAATAAGTGGGATGTCTCCTGCTGTTAGTATATATTTTACAATTAATAATTAGACTTATATTTTATCAAGATGTGTATACCGCGTGACACATTTGTAATTTCTGCGCATGACCATGTAACAGTTTCCGCTTTACATAGTGATACAGTCACTAACTATATACAGCATTGTTTGGAATATCTATAGCGTCAGCGTGAAAACAATGCACGTTTGCAGAATAAGGTTAATTGATTGATATCTTGATAATACCATTTGAAACAATTTATGACTACAATACACAAAAAAACTCATAAAAAATACCAGATGTATCTGTGTACGCTAGACGCATTATCTTTCAAATGATATTCATCGCAATAAACTTGCTTGTTTAGGCGTATTTTATTTTGTTACAGAATAATTTTAATGCTTGACTGGACCTATGAGTTTGTTTTCTCTCTTAGAATCGTGTTTTTACAAGTGAATGGTGGATGTAGACGTAACTGATCAGAACATACTTGTTTTATCAAGCAGTTATTTCAATATGAGAACAGACAAAACGAAATCAATTGTGACTATGTCACAGTACACAATAACATATTTATCAAAAAAACAACACATGCAGATTTTGGTGAAAAAATTTGAAATATCTTCTCCCGAAAGATATGGTCTTCATTTGTCGAAATAGTTCATTCTTCAAAATTTTCACAATGTAAAAATAATCCGGCATTTTTTGCTGTATTTTTTCTAATAAAAAAATGACCGTTTATTTCTTCATAAACAAATTTTAATAAATGATACTCATTTTGTATTGAATCAAAATTTACTTAAAAAAAAGGTATATAACTCGCTTCACAGCAATGATTCAACTCAATCGAAACATTCAAGTTTCCCCGATATATCGCAGGATGACGTCGCAAACTGAAAATGTTAAAAATGTTACGTCAGCAAACAATACCGCCAATACATGATTCCTTTGAGATAATCTGATTCTTTCAGATTTTGGTGTCTGTTACCTTAATTTTCCTTATCGATCTTGTGGATTTGAACACAAATTATTTACCATAAGTGCCTAATTTCGAAAATAAGCAACACTCATATTAAACGGAGGTACGTACGATTATAAAGATAAAATGTTAGTTACAGTATTCATATAAGCTTAACATGTGATTTGTGCTTACCAGTTGTTTGTTCAGGGTCAATTGACAGGGTACGTTTCAATTCTGTTATTGTTGTTGGATTGATTTTCACACTAGATATCTCCGGTTCACATGTTATAGGTTCTGGACTAATAAGTGGGATGTCTCCTGCTGTTGGTATATATTTTACAATTAATAATTAGATTTATATCTATTCAAGACACATGTGTAATTTTTGCGCATGACCGTGTAACAGTTGCCGCTTTAAACAGTGATACAGTCATTGACTATATACAGCATTGTTTGGAATATCTATAGCGTCAGCGTCAGCGTGAAAACAATGCACGTTTGCAGAATAAGGTTAATAGATGGATATTTTGATAATATCATTTGAAACAATTTAAGAGTGTCAATACACAAAAACTCATCAAAAATACTAGGTGTATCTATGTACGCTAGACGCATTATCTTTCAAATGATATTCATCACAAAAAACTTGCTTGTTTAGCCGTATTTGTTTTGTTACAAGATAATTTTAATGTTTGACTGGACCTATGAGTTTGTTTTCTCTCTTAGAATCGTTTTTTTACAAGTGAACGGTGGATGTCGACGTTACTGATCAGAACATACTTGGTTTATCAAGCAGCTATTTAAATGTGAGAACAGACAACACGTAATCGATTGTGACTATGTCAGAGTACACAATAACATATTTATCAAAACATCAACATATGCAGATTTTGGTGAAAAAATTTGAAATATCTTCTCCCGAAAGGTATGGTCTTCATTTGTGGAAATAGTTCATTCTACACAATTTTCAAAATGTAAAAGGAATCCGGCATTTTTTTGCTGTATTTTAATCTAATAAAAAAATCATGACCATTTATTTCTTCATAAACAAATTTTAATAAATGATACTCATTTTGTATTAAGTCAAACAGGTCTACATTTGTAATACTCGCGTTTCCTCGATATATCGAAGTTTGACGTCGCAAATTAAACATGTTAAAAATGTCACGTCAGCAAGGTCACTACCTCCGATCCCCTGCTACTGTATCGTATAACATTGACGAAAAAAATAGACTAGATGAGAATCTTCGTTGCAGGTTATGCATGAAAAACAAGAGACTTGTTGTCGCACCCAATTATTTCTTTTTTATTTCATGCGATTCCTTCGTGTTTTGTTTTTTATTTGAATTGGTACATTCTGAAATGATTTGAACATCTCAAAATACGATTGCCTCTGATTCGTAGGATGTTCAACCCTGCGAATATATTGACGTATATATGTGGCACAAATGTTCGGTATTTCAGTTCTCTAATGCTCAACTTCGTATTTTATTTGGCCTTTTTACTTTTCTGATTCGAACATTACTACGGATTCTTTGTAGAAGAATAGCATTTCAGGCGTTAGACATTTTAAGCTTACGCTTGGTGATTGTGATGTGTTTACATATAATTAATTATATGAAGACAAGATGAGTTTACATATATTTTACCTAATCCATGCTTGAAGCATACTGCTCCTGTCAAGGCACTATTGTTGGTGTTACATGGTATCCATGCCTGATTTAGATGTGAATCAACAACAACACATTTTTCACTATAAGAACTCGGTGATAGCAAGTTTACAAACGATGGGTCATTATTCCAGTTTGACGGAGACCCCATTATAGAATGGGTACCAAGCCAAACTTGGGTACTTTTTATTCTGCAAATATAAAAACAATTGTTATCCGTAAACTAATTCTTCAAAAAAGAAGATGTGCACGGCGTATTCAAAACTTGAAATGCAAAATACCGACTTAAGGGGGTTCGCGGGTCTAAATCATTTATATATGCTTGGTCCGTTTCTGTGTGTGTTACGTTTCGGTGTTATGTCGTTGTTCTCCTCTTATATTTAATGCGTTTCCCTCGGTTTTAGTTTGTTACCCCGATTTTGTTTTTTGTCCATGAATTTATGAGTTTTGAACAGCGGTATACTACTGTTGCCTTTATTTATATAGGATTTCTCTATATTTTTCTATTAATGAACTTTATCTTATAGTTAATAGAAAAATGAAATAAAAAAGTGGGGTCATCGTTCATTTGCGCTCATAATCTGCCTTCGAAAGAAGCATACATTTTTGTAAAGGGTTTTTTTTCTGTTGAAATAATAGGAGAAATAAAGGTACTATCGAAATAAAAAAAAAAAAAATGAAAACGAAATTTATTAAAGAAATCGCTAAAATTTTACAATGATTTAGTTTGAGTACAGCTTATATGAAAATTATATTAAAAATGATAGGTCACCGATGAGTTGAAAAAGATATTTCAATTTTAGAGCCAAAAAATGGCATTTTTCCACCAAAGGGAGATAATTTGGAACTTTTTCAATGATGTATACATTTTGAAAGTCATATGGGGCCAATACGAATTGATTGTTTTGAATGATTTTTGTACCATATGACAAAGTAACAACTACAAAAGGAAACAAATAAAATTTGAAATGAAAAATAAATGTTTGATTTTTTCTGAAATTTTTATACCCCCGAGCCTCCTTAACCATTTCCTTTTACGTAAATGGTTTACAATGAACAAGACATCGATGTATACTGGTATATGCAGTTTTCAATTTTATTATTTATGCTTACAATGTTCGTTCTCATTACTGACTCAATCTAAAAATGCTAAAAATCATATATAACGTCAATATCAGATTAAAATACTAATGCACCCATTTTAAAATTCCATGAAAACCATACCAGGAATAGTTGGCATTGCTGACTTATCGAAAGCACCAGCGTAAACACAGGTTGGTTGCGTTCACAATTGGTCGTTGTGATAACATTTTTATTTTATGGTCGAAGTCTCATCACTCGTATGAACAAAATTATATATACTATATCGCTGATTAAAAGTCATAAATCGATTGAGAGAAAAACAAATCCAAGTTGAAAACTAAAACCGAGAGAAACACATCAACTATAACATGTATAAAAGAGGGACGAAAGATACCAAAGGGACAGTCAAACTCATAAATCCAAAACAAACTGACAATGCCATGGCTAAAAATAAAAAAAACAAACAGAAAAACAACAGTACACATGACACAACATAGAAAACTAAAGAATAAACAACACGAACCCCACCAAAAACTAGGGGTGATCTCAGGTGCTCCGGAAGGGTAAGCAGATCCTGCTCCACATATGGCACCCGTCGTGTTGCTTATGTGATTATATAGAAACAACGAAACAACAGAATACTGAAGTGCCACAGAAAAACAAACGACAGTGCTAAATACATCGACACTAACACGACTAACTATTAGATAAAAACTTCAATATTCCTGACTTGGAACAGAACATTTTAAAAAAAAAGTGGGCTGAACCTGGTTTTTTTTGCTACTCGATTTCAGTGGAAATGCGTTAAAAACTGTTATGTTTAAAATACCTTTGAAATAATCACAATCCAATAAAGGCAACAGTAGTATACCACTGTTCAACACTCGTAAATCCATGGACAAAAACAAATGACTCCTGCAAAACCAGTCAATGAGAATATAACTTGGTAAAAAACATAAAACAGCAAATTGCGTTCAAAATAAGCAAGCTTTCTGTAAAATAGGTTCAATGTTATAGGCTCTAGTGTGCCGATGTCTCTGAAATGAGGTGAGACATTTTAACCATTTAAACTAGAGTTATCTACTTACAACAATACTGTACTCAAAACGTCATCCATGATAAACTGATAATTTTGGTTGTCTATAATTGGTGCAAGGTAGCCACCGTTGTCCCGACACTGATTCATGGCATCGACAATTGTCCATGACGTCAATGATGAAGGCTTACTTGTAAACCAGTAACAGTGTTCTCTGTACTGTTGATCAGCGGTGGAGTTCCATTTTAAACAATTTTCTAAAAGAGTTTAATTTCCAGTAAAATATTTGTAAACTGTGTATATAAACTCACAATAGATACCAGGGCTAAATTTTGTATATACGCCAGACGCGCGTTTCGTCTACAAAAGACTAATCAGTGACGCTCAAATCCAAAAAAGTTAAAAAGACCAAATAAAGTACGAAGTTGAAGAGCATTGAGGACCATGCACTTCAGTTTATTAACCAGAGTCAAAGCTGTATAAAGTTGGGCTTGTGGTGGTTTTTTTTCTCGTGGATTGAAATATGTTCGACCATATTTATATGTTCAGTTGTATTTTAAGGATTTTACAAAGATGAGTTTGTGAATACACCCTGTTGGAGGCGTTTCTTGTAGACATAATTAGTACTGAATGCCAGTTCTTATATATATATATATATATATATAACTCGTCTAAACATCAACCCAACAATGTTAGATCTGTAAATTTGCTTTCGCAAATTTTTGGTTCTTCCCTCGTCGGGATTCGAACCCATGCTACTGTGATATCAAGACACCAAATCGCCTGCACTGCAGCCGTCCCGCTAGACCACACGACCACCTGGGCTCTCAATTTAAAAGAGTTTTCGCTGGCCGTGTGTTACCTTTCCTCGTCAGTTTTCAGGAAAGGTAACACACGGCCAGCGAAAACTCTTTTAAATTGAGAGCCCAGGTGGTCGTGTGGTCTAGCGGGACGGCTGCAGTGCAGGCGATTTGGTGTCTTGATATCACAGTAGCATGGGTTCGAATCCCGAAGAGGGAAGAACCAAAAATTTGCGAAAGCAAATTTACAGATCTAACATTGTTGGGTTGATGTTTAGACGAGTTGTATATACATTATGTACTCAGCCATGTATCACCATCATTGATGGTGATCCGATGGATACATCTGTTGTAGAGTTGTCACTGACTCAGACGTACTTATAAATATAATTATTTTCTGTGACTGTATATAACATTCATTTGTAGGATCCTTTACTATAGATAATTTAGCTGATCTGTAACAATAACATCTTCATGCCTTATATATCATGTACTGTAGTACGCCGCTAGATTAAAACTGACGAGGAAAGGTAACACACGGCCAGCGAAAACTCTTTTAAATTGAGAGCCCAGGTGGTCGTGTGGTCTAGCGGGACGGCTGCAGTGCAGGCGATTTGGTGTCTTGATATCACAGTAGCATGGGTTCGAATCCCGACGAGGGAAGAACCAAAAATTTGCGAAAGCAAATTTACAGATCTAACATTGTTGGGTTGATGTTTAGACGAGTTGTATATACATTATGTACTCAGCCATGTATCACCATCATTGATGGTGATCCGATGGATACATCTGTTGTAGAGTTGTCAGACGTACTTATATATATATATATATATATATATATATATAGATTGCCTAACAATGTAAGTTTAACACACTCTTTAGTATGTAAATATAAGAATGTTTAAAATATTTACAAAAAGATGAAAATAAACGCAATATTTCGCTAGACCAACTAGCTTTATCAAGCGTGCATCTATCCAGGTGAAATCGGATGTAGATGATAAGAAACTTTTGCAGCTCAACGTCTATGTTGTACTGAACTGCCTTTAAAATAAGAAAATTTTGCAGCTCAATGTCTATGACTTCTTGCATTTAGCTGCTTTGAAAATAAGAAAATTTTGCAGATCAATGTACATGTTGCACTTGGATTTAGCTACCTTAAAAATACATAATTGGTAGTTGAAGTTAGCAACGTCCATTGGCCAATATTACGGGATAAAAAGGACGATGCTTTGTTTTAAATTATTCTTTATTTTTCCTGTATCTTTTTTCGTCTTTTTCGTTAAGACCATCAGGTTCTAAAGTGTGGAGTTGGTGGATCCAAAAGTTTTCTCTTCTCCTTCTCGCCGTGGTGTCCCATTCGGTGTTGACTTCTATAATTTGGAAAGTGACATTATCAAAAGGATGTTTCGTTGAACGAAGATGTCTTGTGAGAGGACAGTTTTTGTTGGTTTTGTACGATGAACGATGGTTATTGAGCCGAATATTAAATTTGTCCATTGTTTCTCCCACATACTGAATGCCACAAGTGTCACATGTTAATATATAAATTGAGTTCTCCGTTTTACAGTTGGAATTAGAGTAGATGGTATAATTTTGTTTAGTAACGGAACTGATGAAAGAACTGCTTGTATTGGCAGCTTTACAACACAAACAATTCCTTCGACCACATTGTTTGTAGCAACCGGGCGATGGATTAGGCTGCGTTGCTAATACAGATGTCACTAATTTGTCACGGATGTTTTTAGGTCTTCGGAAGGCCATGACCGGTGGTGAAGAAAATACTTTTTTTTAGATTTAAATCATTTTCTATAATTTTCCAATGCTTCTGAACAATGGATGACACATTTTTAAAATCAGGATGGTAAGTGAGTACAAGGGGTGTTCTGTTAGCTGCTTTATTCTTATCTTTGTACTCAACAAGTTCTTGGCGACTAGTTTTGTTTGCTCTTTCGAAAGCGCTATCAATGATGTTGTTATTGTATCCTCGAACAACTAGATGTTTACGAAGTTGTCCAAGTCTAGCATTTTTCGTATTTTCAGTAGAGCATATTATCTTGATTCGCAATGCCTGGCTGAATGGGATACCATGGGAGCAGTGTTTAGGATGGCAACTTTTAGGAGAAAGGAATTGATGTTTGTCCGTTTGTTTGGTATGGAGGTCCGTTATAATGGTTCCGTTCTTGATGTAACTCGTAGTATCGAGGAAGGTTATTTTCTCCATAGATGATTCATATGTAAATTTTATTGAATGGTGGAAAGAGTTGCAGTGTTCTAGAAATTCATTAAGATATTCTTGTGAATCTGTCCATTTGAAATCAATATCGTCAATGAATCGGAACCATGATAAGGGCTGATATGGAGCACTAGCCAAGAGGCGTTTTTCAAGTTGGCCCATAAATATGTTGGCATATGACGGGGCCATTTTTGTGCCCATACTAGTACCGTCTATCTGGAGATAGTGTTTTTCATTGAAAGAGAAGTTGTTATTCTCCAGTACTAATTTCAGAAGTGTAACAAGGCACTCAGTAGGAGGATTTTTTTCACGACGAGTGTTCCATGCCTCTTCACAGGCTGCTATTCCTTCGTCTTGTGGAATGTTGGTATATAAAGAAGACACGTCCATGGATGCAAGTATAGTATTGCTTGGTAAAGGATTGAGGCTTTCCATTTTCTTGAGATAATCAGTTGTATCTTGAATGCATGAGGGTAGTTCTTTCACATGAGGTCTTAGATGATGGTCTACAAATTCTGATATCTTTTCAGTTGGATGACTATTCGCTGACACAATTGGTCGACCTGGATTGCCCGTTTTATGTATTTTAGGCAACATATAGAATCGTCCGGCCTTTGCTTCGTTCTCAAGAGGTCGGAGATAATCAAAGGTGTCATTGTCTATATGCTTTTTGTCGAACATCTCATGAAGGATGGTGTTGATCCTTCGAATAGTATTAAGCGTTGGATCTGTGGTTAATTGTTTATAAAAAATGGAGTTAGAAAGTTGTTGAAATTCATACAATTTAAGCGAATGTTAAACAACTGCGTGGGAATACAGTCCCAATAAAGATTCCCACGCAGTTGTTTAACATCTCAACTATCACCACCTTTTGGAATTCAGAGTTGTGCCAGTTCACATCGTAAATTACTAATTTTATTTTGACATATCTCTGTAGTCTTTGCGCCGTGTTTGGAAATTTTAACATTGTTCCAGCGTTCGCTTAAATTGTATGAATTTCAAGATTTTGATAGAGTCTTAATTTGTATTGACATGATTCATTTGTCATCGTGCTATTACCGAGGAAGGATATCTGTTATCCGAAATATCTAACATATTGTTGTTTTATTGTGTTTTTGGTGATGTTGTACCCTTTTAGACTTATTATATATATATATATATATATATATACTATCCAATTTCAGAGGAATGGTCAATGGTAAATGATGTATAATATTGTTGATATCGCCCCACACGAAAGTCGTTAAGATATCATTGACATATTGCAAATTATTCTACTAAAGCTGGAGCTAGGTGCAGCAGGGAGTGAGCTTAATTTCTGTTTAAAAGGCTGTAGTGTGACTGCGAGAGAGAGACCATTTCAAGAAAACCGCTATTTTTCTAGTTGTTGGCTTTCTCAACCGAATGTAATGTTTTTTTGTCATGAACCCTTTTGGTATTTAGAAATTATTTTTTTTAATATGTACACGTGTATTAATCATGGATAAGAAATCATATTTTGTATACAATTATGAAACAAAAGCAACAAAAAACAAACATGATATCAAAAGCAAAGTAGACGCATTTCCATTGTGTCCCAAATCTCAATGTGACAGTGTGGTCTTAAACAATAAAACAAAAACTTTAAGAGAAAAATGAATATAATTAATGGACTGGTCATTAATTTACGCCACATCAGCACAGCAAGGCTGTATCGCAGCGAGGGATGCATATACAAGAAAATCGCCGTGCAACAAAAAACAAATTAAAATAATTACTAGCAACCTACCTTTTTTATAACATAACATTTCATCCCGAAAAATGTTTGTACATGACTTGTCCTGAGTTTTATTTGGCAGATGTAAGGTTCTCCCGTTAATCGCAGCACAGTTTTGGTCCGATCCTCCGTTCGGCTGCTGGGTAAATTGGCTTGTCCCAACCCAAAAGGTCGACCAAAAGTCGTTGTTTGTTATGCTTGACCCGTCTAAATGGGTCCAAGTGTCTTCTTCAGCTACGTCCATCACACCAATAAATGTTTCCCCTCTATAAAAATGATGGTAATTACATGAAGGATATAAGTCAATTAACATCATAGTGAACGATTGTATAGATATTCTATGTTTTTGAAGGATGATTTTGTGGTCCTATGATAGGCATTTCAGTTTTAGATGTTATTCTGTATCTTGTTCAATTCACCTCAGTCCAAAATCATGCAAATTTGCATACTCATAGAAATACACCATGATGAGATATACCTATTGTCCAAATTAATTTATGATATCTTTAAAAACAACGAGGAGGGGGGGGGGGATGTTGAAAAAAATCAATAAAAGGGAGATAACTTCAAAAGGGAATGGTGAAATTCTACAAGTTCATCAGGTAAAATTCAGAATGACAGTTCAAATTTGGTATTGATAACTTCTATAAAAGAGGGCGTGCTTAAAAATAAGCTGGAAGAAGAAAAAAAAAACATAAGGTCTTTCCTCGAATAGGGGAAACGTAAATTGCAGCAGTTGTAGGCTAACTTACGTCCTTCTGTAATAAAGCAAAGCCATACCGCTATATAAGGACTTGACAAAACAAAATTAAAAAAAATCTAAAACATACGCGCTACTAGGTCTTAAATTTTCCATAAAATTATACTGCTCTATGTCTATGTATGGTGCCAATCCATGCCCGTCTTCAGCACAAAGCCTGTTCGCCTCAAATACATTTATTGACTTTAGTGACCTTTTGTACCAGTAACAGTGGTGTCTGTAAATGCCATCTAACGATGAATACCATTTTAAACAATCAACAGCAAAGCACGAATACCCTAAAAATATGAAAGAAGAAAACATTTTATTGAAACTCTCTGGTTTTATTATTGGGCACGCGGATTTGTCCTTTCGATGTTCTTTTGAATAAAGTTTCAAAATAATTTACGCGCTTTGATAGAATTTAACAAATATTTTCTTTTCATCCATCCATGTCAATAACCAGATGTTTGGGAATCTCCTATTTTTGATTTTTGTCAGATTTTAGGATTTTCTGGGTTGATCCATATAGTGCAAATCAATATTTTGCTCGCTAACCCCTACGTTTCTGTTCTTAATGTTCTATATAGTGTAAAAGCTATATTCAAAAAAAATTAAATCTTTGTTCCTTTTTAACAGTTTTTCGTATATGAAAAAAAGGTAGCCAATATTAAATGGATGTTCAACCTTGAGAGTTGACATTCATTTTCCTCCAATCTTTCAATTGATTATATCTCGTAGACAAAGTCACAGATTTTTTTTTTCCTACTATTTTTAGTCCCGTTATTTATGCTCATTTATATACAATTAGTTCAAGACATTTTTTTACAAAGCTTGTTATTTTGAACAACAAAAGCCACCAAAAAGAAAAAAAAAAACCATAGGGAGAATTAATCACACCATTAATATTTTTCTCCAAAAAAATATTATGAATTTTCAGAACAAGATAAGATTAATACTAACATTATATGCCAGCTTTAGCTGGCAATTATGGTAGAAGCATCGTTTTGGAATAAAGAATGATAACTCTCTCTACACGACCCATCTGAAAAGTTTCGTCACTCTCGTTAAATCTCGTACGACTATTTTTGTTTAATGGCTGCCGAATTTAACGTTTCAACGTGAGCTTGAAAATACGGGACAGATCGGAATAAATACGATGTTTAATACGACATTAATTTTTATTTGTTAACAAAAACAAGGATTCAGAAATTTTGGTAACTTGTGTAGCTTATTTTAATTTTATTGTACCACGGAAATTACCGAAGTTAGGACAACAACAACTGACGCCATGTTTCGTCTGCTTCAACTTTTCATTATCAGTGAGGTCAAAACAAATTACTGAAATAATCACAGGTACTTCATTTAAAAGTCACAAAATCATAATTAACGATAACACCTTTAGCGTAAAAGTTCCGTGCAGCCATGGTAACACAGAAAAAACCTCTGCAAGCAATACATTTCGGATTACACATCAAGGAACAGTGATAATGACGTTGGTTATACTGTTGAATGTGATCACGGTCATTCATGTAGCCAATGGCGAATCCAGAACTTTTCATAAGGGGGGCACGCTGACGGGGCGCTCCAGTCATGCTTCAGTGATTCTCTATATAATATAATCAACAAATTTTTTTCCACGAAAATGCCCCCCCCCCCTGGATCCGCCTATGGTAGCCCACAGACTAAATCACAACTTTAATAACAAAAGTTTAAAATAAAAAAAATATATTGAAATAATTCACAATCTTCTAATTCTGTACTTCTGTAAATCTTTTCATTGATTATGTCACATATCAGATATCTACCTTATAAGTCAGAAGTCCCAGGAGAAGGACACTGTTTTGCTTTCTCTCTCTCTAAGTTTAATCATAAAAGGAGACTTGAGTCTGAGTAGTACATTTAGTACTGTATATGTATGCTCCCATATTGTTCAAAATTGGATTTTATGGGAAACTGGAGTTATTATGATAACCCATGAGAATATCATGACTTTGATAGGTATATACAGGGCATGTTACTTGAAAGTATGTGGGCTACATCCTTTAAAATTCAAGCTGCAGCAGTCCCCTGTATATTGTATGCGTCAGTTTAAACCTGATCAAAGCATTTTTACTCTGTCAAGTACTTGATCACTATATACATGTATCACTATCAGGTTCACATTTCAATCTATTTACCAATACACACTTTATATGGTTACATGTATATAACACCACAGTACCAAAATTGCACTCAGTTACCAAATTGCGCCTATTCAGCCAAAAAAAAAACTTGCAGAAATCTTACAAGTTTTCTTTCACCATTATCTAATTAAATCATCTTTTTAAAATGAGCAAATTAAATTTATTACCAGCATCCTTTTCTTCAAAAAATAATAGTTGAAGCATGGATTAATGTCAAATTGTTTGAAATATTTGAAGAAATAAAACAAAACATATGTTTATATTCCAGTTTTAAGGATTTGAAATAAACCATACATGTAATGATGTATGGAATTTGGGTACTGACCTCATTACAGTATCAATGATTTCAAAATAAAATTGGCGTAACTATATTGTAAACAAGGATAGTCTACAAAATAAGCACAGAATAAACTTTTGCATGGTACATTTAAAAAAGTTCGTGAAAAAAACTGACAATACAGTAGCAATTTGGGTATTCTCATGTTAATAGCAACTTCACAACAGAACTACAAATTTATTTTCATGACCAAAAAAAAAAAGGACAAACCTAAAGGCAATAAAATGCTTCGCCAAGCACAGCCTGATATGACCACAGATGTATATTTAGCATATAAAAAATTCAAATTTTTATGTCATTTGAAATCAAACATTTTTTAATTTTGGACCCTTCAAACTTCAATATGGACTAATTTGAAAACAAGTATCAGGTGAACCCAAACATTTCTATTCAGCAGAAGTCTCTAACTCCTTAATTTCATATGATAGTAAGTCCTACAAAGATATTGAAAATGTGTACATTTCATTTTTTTTCTAGCTTCTCTCATGTGAAAGCGGTACCTTTTTGGTCACTATTTATGTGTTGCGTCGAAATAAGAATTGTAACACTTTATAGTGACTGAACAGGTTAAACAAATACTACTCAAAAAACAGAAAAAGAAGACAACTTGGAACAGCACCAGCCATGCCAGTATATGTATGAATAAAAACTCAGATCAGAATAGCATGGATAATATGTTAGTTATTTTTCCTTGTGAATATAAAGTGAGGAAAGTTATCAATAATTCTGCAGATAATGCAATTTTATTAAGTGTTTTGTATATAATCAGTAAAACATTCAAACAGGCTAAACCCAATTTGTATTACTGAAAGTTTCAAACAATGACAAGTGTTATTTATCAAATAACTCATGTGTTACTGTGAGAAAGAAAAATCATGTGTAATTTTGGGAATGAAAGGGATAGAAGATCCTTTTGCAGCGCACTGGCGCATGTCAACTGTGAATATATATATATACTAACCAAATACATTTTCTTTATCATGATACTCACGTCCATTCATTTATACTCAAGTTATTGTCTGGAAACTAAATGTGTCTTCTTGAAAACAACTATGACATGATTAAGCATTACTCAAAGGCAAATTTTTAACATGCTTGTATTTCCCATTTCCATTCACATTTGTATTCTCAATTTCTGTTGTCATATAAAAACTTGAAAAGTAAGCTACATCATGTACATGTAACAAAAAAAATATATGCAAGAAATGACATAAAACTGACTCTGAATTTGTACATGAAATTGATGTAGAAATCACAAACTGAAGATGATCAGGAATACAAATTGTTTTTTTTTATTCGCGTCAGATTTTTTTCACCGAAGCCCTTCAACGCTAACAATTAAAATTATTTAGTCAAAATTTAACACTAGTATTAAGGTTTATCATAACAAATTGGCAAATACGGCCATTGTCACCTAAAAAACTACTGTGTACAGACTTACCTGTGCGGTTTGGGAAGTTTTAAATGTTTTAAGATATATAAAAGTTAAATTTATTTTGCATATCTGAAAGATAAAATCATTTTTGGTGAAGATCTGGATTCAAAATATTTTTTTTTGTCCTCTGCTTGAACAGATTTTTTATTCATCAATTTGGGAATCAGAATATTTTTTTTCGAAAAAATACCATAACCCCTTCTGCCTTTCCAAGTTCAATGATCGTTCCCTAAACATTTTCAATCTGAACTTATAATTTTATTTTAGACATAAACAATATGTTAATGTAGCCTAGGACATTCGTTCTGAACATACATTAAACATTTGCCACTGAATGTTAAACAACCAACTACCAATCAATATATATAGGACATTGTCTTAGTATAAAGCTGGCATTTAAGGTAGCGCCTTCCTCATATTAATTATTTATGTTTTAAAAGGGGCGAAAGATATCAAAGGGACATTCAAACTATAAGTCGCCATTGCTAAAGAGTCACAAGTTGATCTTGCAAGTAAAAATAGATGTTCAATACACATTACAGTTACATTAAAAGATTACTACCTAGCCAAAAAAGATTTACGAGACACTCAATTTGGAATAAAACACATTTAAAATATATAATTTATTTAATATTTACAAGCACGCGTACGTCTTAGATAAGGATGTCAAAATTCCACATTTTACAAAGTAAAAATCGATATGAAAATGGCAATATTGTGATTAAGTTAATACTATTGTTGATGAATTTATCTTTTAAAAAGAATATACAAGTATTTAAGACAATATTACACGTTGACAATACCACAATCCATCTTTTGTGTCGATTTTAAAAACTCAAAAGCGGAAAACGGATCTTGTAGCGCCAGACATGAGACTAACATTTATTTCATGGAACAAAGAAGTACTTTGCTTTTTAAATTTTCGCACATTTTAGTATATTTCAGGATGTTTGTTTTATTCGAAATATATCATTTCATTTCTAAAATATTCGATTTCCAACAACATTTTGAATATAACCGTATATTGAACAACACGCTTAATAGAAAAGCTATTATTAGTTATGATTTAGTGTAAACATATTTCAATAATACAATTTCGAGATAGATAATAGGCTCAATTTTAGTATCAAAATATAAAGACAATTGTATTTTGATACTAAAATTGAGTTTAGTTTAGTTTAAACATATTTATTAAAAGTGCATTGGGAAACAAGTTTTTCAACTTATATTAATCCCTTTCCAAGTAATATCATAGTACAACATATTCTTATTCTTATATCAACCTTTTAAAATATCTTGATAAACTTTCTGTTTTGAGGGAGAAAAGAGAAGGAAATGCATAACATTAAAAATATGAAATCAACTATGTCTTTTTAATAAACAAGTCTACGAATTAGACAAAACATTAAACTTGTTGTCTGTATCAAACATTTATCAAACCAGTTGCTGATTCAGAGAACCTCATTTCATATGATTAAATGATCAATTTGACCTAATTGTCAACCAGTGGTATAATACTATGGGGTTTTGATACCCGAGACTGAACTATCTCTTTGGGAGCAACCATGTAGTTTCAATGGAAATATTTGTGGCTTTTTGTCAGAAATTGTTTTTCGAAGCCTTCAATCTCATTTTCTTAAACATTAGACACTATAAGGTATAGGGAAAATCTTTCTTCAGAATATTTTTTTCTCATTTGCATGACTACAATACTTTTTTCGTCAAATTAGGGATCAGAGTTATTTCAGGAAAAAACACACACCTCCCCTTTTAAAGTTCCCTTAAGCTGTCAATAAACCACTAGCTTGAACACTCTCCAGAAAACTCATAATATATGTTCGGCTATAAAATGCACCGACATGAAAAATATAACAGTATTCGTTTGAGAAAACGAATGGCATAATTTATAGCAAAACAGTTTAGGAAAATAAAATACTAGTATGACAGAGATGAACCAACGACAATCAATGAACTACTTGCTCCTGACTTGGGCACAGGCACATACAGAATGTGGTGGGATAAAGTTGTTTGTGAATTATTGAGTCAGTTAAATTTGAGGTACTAATCGGCACAAATACAATGAGTGATACGAGAATAAAAAATGAGGCAATTTGTAATCTTTTTTGCAGAATATCATTTGTCTTACCTTGCATTAGAAGAATTAGAAAATCAAATTGTAACTTCACCATCTCCTGAATTTTTTAAATATACTCTATGTTTAAGCCTTTGTTCCGAATAAACTAAAAGATACTACAGCATTGTTCTTAAGAAACTCAAAGAGACTATTGCCTTTGTTTCTGAAAATTCATCATCTCCTGAATTTTCCGAATATATGAAATGCTAACTTTTGAATGGTTCTACAGGTGTATACTGTTACTGTCAATTGATATATGTTAGTCATAGCTTTAATTATTGAGCTATTCCTTTTTTATCACATGTTGAAATGCTGTCCAATATTAACGCGTAAAAAATTACATAGAAAATAAAACGTATTGATAATTTTGTATATGAATTTTTCTGAACTAATGACTACATACATCTACGTGCAATACATAAGGTTAAATTGAACAGATACAAAGACTAGAAATTAAGTCAAATAACTAACTCAATTCAACATTACGTATTATATTGTATATACTTTGTATGACTTTAACTTTGATTTATAAAATATTTTACGTAGCAAAGTATTTTGTTTTCTTTGTTGATTGTCTAACTGCAATACAATAATAAGCAACACATTTTTTTAGAACACACCTTTTATTTTCACTTATCATGCTACATGTAATTATGAAACAATAAATAAACTCATCATAGATATCAGGACTAAATTTAGTATCTACGCCAGACGCGCATTTCGTCTACAAAAGACTCATCAGTGACGCTCAAATCCCAAAAAGTTCAAAAGGCCAAATATAGTACGAAATTGAAGAGCATTTGGAAACAGTTAATTTATAAATATAACCATAGCAATGACAATTCATGTAAGCACAAAAAGTGCTGACTGCTGGGCTTGTGATACCCTCGGGGAAATAAATCTCTACCAGCAGTGGCATTGACCCAGTGGTTGTAAATAAACTCATCCTAGATACCAGGACTAAATTTAGTATATACGCCAGACAAAAGACTCACCAGTGACGCTCGAATCTTAAAAAGTTAAATGGCCAAATATAGTACGAAGTTGAAGAGCATTGAGGACCAAAATTCCTTAAAGTTTTGCCTAATACAGCTAAGGTTATCTATGCCTGATCAGGTAGAAAAAGCCTTAGTATTTCAAAAAATTCAAACATTTGTAAACAGTAAATTTATAAATATAACCATATCAATGACAATTAATAAGTTATCAAATATAATATGTAAAAAAGACCATTTTTTTATTTATATAAATTGTAATTTCTTTGCAATATGATATTCATGACATTTGTATTTCTTCATTCTTTTCTTGAACTCAACCATATTAGGTCTTTTTTCATTAAATTTACATTTAGATATTTATATATAAATAATTCGTTGTGAGTATGACTATTAGTAATAAGCTACCATGTTTTTAACCAAGAACCACAGTCTCTAGGTACATGTATATAAAAACAGACAGTCAAAATGAAAAAGGTATTGTGCATTCAAGAAACGGTTGTTCACTGATTTCTTCCCCAAGTTTTCATAAAATACATAACTTGGAAACTTTAAATTTGATTTTGTACAGAAAAGTTGCATATTTCTTTTGTTTTAGTTCTTAAAAATATCATTTTTTTTTCTTTTTAGCTCACCGGTCCGAAGGAACTGTGAGCTTGTGCCATTACTCGGTGTCCATCGTTTTCGTCCGTCCGGTGTAAACCATTTCACACATCTTCTACTGAATTAATTCCTTACTTATCTAAAATGAATGATCCTTAGGGTATCAAAGATTAAGTGTGTGTTTTATTTTCTGTTTCATCAAAATAACAAAAATAGCACATAGGGGCCCAATGCAGTTTTAGGCTTCTATCTTAAAAACCAAAGCATTAAGTGCAAATTTGATACAAGTAAAGTTGTTTATTATGTGAAGTTCTATCAGCCATGCAATTTTCAGATGAATTTAACAACCCATTGTTGGGTTGGTGTCACTGTATTTGTAATTTTAAGGAAATTTTGCAATTTTTGGTTATTATCTTGAATATTATTAATGACAAAGATAAACTGTAAACAGCAAAAAAGTAAATTGACCCCTTTAGGAGTTATTAAACTTTAAAGACAATTGCTCACAATTTGTTCATCTAGTTTGCTTACTTGAGAACATGTTTTCCTTTGAAACTGCTGAATCAATTTTGGGCAAACTTTGGCTGAATGAGTTTCAGAGTATCTAGCATAAATTTTGTATTGTATGTCCTTGTATGTCAAGAAACATGAAACTGTAAAGAAAATATGACAGATACAAAGAAGAGTTAAATGAAATTTTCAAGTCACTCATTAATATATATTGAACAGCAAAAAAATCATAAATGAAAGATTTCAGAAACAATTTACAGGAGAGCGATTCAGGCTCTAGGGAGCCTCTCGTTTCAATTGCTTCTGTAATTTGAAATTATTACGACAGACACATACAGATTATACCTAACTATAACTATTGACGGGGTAATAGTCTTTAAAACTGTTGATTGGCAAATAGTCTGTGAAATGAAATGAACTAGCACAAATATCAAAATGAATATTTCATTCTTTTTTTATATCATTATATATATAAAAACACATACTGATGTATAACATGTATAATAATAGTTATTGTCATTAAATGATAGTGTTCACCCTTTTTATGTGTAGGACAAGAAACATGATAATAAAGAAAGATATAAACTGTTAGAAAAGAAAAGATCTGCAAAACAAAATAAACAGAAGACAACAAGGCCTAAATGGCAACACCACTTCTATATATAATAACAGTGATTGCCCATTACTGATGACTGTAATAGAAATAAAAAGATGTGGTATGGTAAATAAGTGTTATGTACATCAGATTTCAATGAAGTGGATGCAAGTAATTAATGGCCAATGACGGCATTCGATGATGAGAAAACTCATAACTTATAAGTCAGCCAATATAGACCCTAACATGAAAAGATTTAAACAATCCAAATTAGTTCAAAGCCAATAACAATTACTAAAACAAAGCAAGTCACTGAGCATGATGAGCACTCAACCTTACCATAATCCTGGACAGTGGTTCAAATAGCACAACATATAAACAAACTGTAAAAACTGTTGCAAGTGGTTGAACTTAAAATATCACTGCAAGGCAATAAAAAGACTAATATGACACAATGCACTGAAGTAAAATTATCAAATGAAAGTAACTCATAATGTTCTTATTAAACATGATAAAATTAAGCTTATTTTATATTTCTGTTTTTCTCTATTAATTTTCATTTTGTGTATTTATATGTCAGACATCTTGGTTTTCATGATCATCAACAGGTCAATACTGAAAAAGAAACTTAAAGTTAATAATTTTCTACATGATGTGCAAATTGGATAAATGTGAAATGAAATGTGGGCTTTCCTGGACAAAAGAAATAGGAAAATTCAACAAAATGGCTTTAAACAAAAAGGAGTACTATCATAGATGCACAAGAATATAACTGTGTAAATTCAACAACCTACATATTCACTGAAGGATAAGGGAAAAATGTAAAAAAAAGTGTTTTGTTGTCAAAATAAACCCTGTCGAAATAAACACCAGCTTTATCCATGCATTGTCATCGCTCCGTCATATCAAATATACAGAGGAATAGATTTTTGAGAATGAATTTCAAAAATTAAATATGCATTTTTTTTTAACAATTGAAGGAAGATGGATGGATTTATTTATGCACTGAACTGTGACTTAAGGGATTGAATAACTGTACACATGAGCTAAAACATAAGATAAGTTATTTCAACATGAAGAGTGCTTATTTTTTTAAATCTGCAAATATGAGCACAACATTGATAACATCACAAATCGTAAGATAAACTATTTTGCTTATCATTTTATTGTCTTTAACAGCCAGACTATGGTGTTTGTATGTCTTGTTATTCATCAGTGAACCTTTTATTAAAGTTGTAATTATATTTTATCAGTTATATAGTCTAGGACAAATTATATTCATACTGTTTGTACTGTTATGAAACTTTCATAGAGGAAAAATAAGCATGTTATCAATTTCATTCAGACTTTACTCCAAAAATTAAGATGACAACTTTTGCACTCAGCGGATTGCAAACTTGTCCCGGAGACTGCCAAATGAAAATTTGGAAAAGATATATTACATTATCATAAAATTATTAGAGGTTGTCCTTTAAAATGTTCAAAAGATGAACCTTTGAAATTCTTGCAAACTGTCAGGTTGAATATTTTTGTATGTTTATGTAATTCCTTTTTCTGGTAATCGGACTCTCACTTACTCTTATTTTCACACATGTTTACTTTTTGCAAAGAACTCAGTGCTAGATTTGTCGTATTTTAAAATGATGAACACAATACAGTACGTTAATTTTATTATTGTGTTTTGTAATAAGAGCCTGAGCTTTAGCGTTGTTTACCTAATGATTTATATGTGAATTTTTGCTACAAGCAAACTCTCTTGTAGTCTGATTTTTTTTTGTTTCGAAGAATTTGCAATCTGTAAAAGTTAGCCATTCAAAATAAAATAACGGTCTTCAACCAAAGTCTTGGCTTAAAATGAACAGCAAACTATAAAGGGTCATACAAATGACTAGACATGTATAACAATTTAAAGGGGAAAAACAACGGTCTTCTATACATGTTTATCCATGTAGACAATTAACATATTGGTAGATCAATTTGTTTTCTTTTTAGTATAACACTGTTCTATTCGTTGACAATCTAACAACACAATGAATAAGATAACAGAAATAAGGATGACAACTCCTACACAACCTATAGCCTTCGCTACTGGTCTATCTTCGTACACGCTGATCTTCGTTAGTTTATAGGCTGAAATAAAATGATAGTTTAAGTTATAAGTTGTCTCTAAAATACAATACAGTTAGAGAATCGAATAACGAATATGTAATTGACCAATGTTATTAGTCTTTGTAAAAAAAGAGCAAAGAGGAAAAAAGCGCCTTGTTTCGTCGCCAGACTTGTCATTGTATTCTTATCAAACTTTTTGTACAGTTGATGGAAATGCTAAAAATACGTATACAATATACTTGAGTTATGGATGTTAGAAACAATCTACTTACTCACGTTCATCGACCGTATGTAACAACAAATATCGGATTGCTTGCTAAAAAATGCTAAAGGGTAGTGTAAAAGTTAAAATTGAAAATGAAAATTGGAAATATTTCAAAGAAACAACAACCCAACCAAAAAGCAGACAACAGTCAAAGACCACCAAGGGGTTTTTAACGTAGCAAGAAAATCTCACACCCAGAGTGGTTCTCAGCTGTTCCTCAAACAATTGTGTACTAGTTAATGAAAATGGTCGTTACACTAAACATTAAAACTATAAATGAACTAATTTAAAAACTAAAAATAAAAGAGGCTTCTGACTTGATAAACACATGTATGCAACTTCGAAGCACCTGACGAGAAACATCCATACATTTTATCTTAATTTGTAACATTTGTGTACATTGTATATGCTTTATATGATTTTTTCGCGTTTATATATAAGAGGTCTGCGTCATTTTTTTTTATGATAAACTGTTGCAATGCCCTTTTCAAATGGTTATTACTTTTCAGCTGTATTATTCATAAAACAAGTTACATTGTATACATGTTAACGTAAAAAGATTAAAATGACAATTTTCAACGAGATATTTGTTATTTCGTCCGAAGCTATCACTTATTCATGATCCTTTTCGAGTTGATGCGATTGTTTTGGTTGTTGATGCTTTTAACTTTAATTGTCCTTATCGATCAGTGGATCAAATATTGCAGCGAAATTTAGAAAACAATCAACAATGATATTAAACGGAAATACGTACGATTCGTAAAATACAAATCTGTTTACCGTATTTATGAAAGCTTTAAGAGGGACGAAAGATACCAAAGGGGCAGTCAAACTCGTAAATCTAAAACAAACTGACAACGCCATGGCTAAAAATGAAAAAAGACAAACAAACAACAGCACACACAATATAACTTTTGGTATGTTCTTACCGTTCGTTTGTTCAGTGTCAATAAACAGGACACGTCTTAATTCTTCTACTGTTGTTGAATTAATATTCACATTAGATGTATCAGGTTCACAAGTTATAGGTGCTGTAAGTACATAGTTTACAATTGCTAATTAAACCTAAATTTTATCCAGGTGTGTATACCGCATGTAGCTTTTCGCAGTCGAAGAACATCGACCGTATAGATTGTGCCACTATACAGTCACTTACATGTTATATATGTATATACAGCATTGTTTGCGAAACAGTTATTTCAATGTTTTAAAATCGTTAATTATACCTTTATTTTATAAAGACGTGTATACCATATGACACGGTGTAGTTTTGCGCAGTCGCAGTGAAAGAAAAACGACCGTATAAATTTTGCCACTATACAGTCATTTATCACAGATATATACAGCATTGTTTACGAAGCAGTTATTTTCAATGTGAAAACAGGCAAAATGAAATTGATTGTGGCTATGTAAGCGTACACAATTACATATATGTCTAAAAATAAACACATGTAGATTTTAGTAAAAAATTTGGAATATCTTTTACCGTTAGGGTCTCAATTTTTGTAGTAATTTTTTGGAAATAATTCGTTCTTCTACATTTTCCCAATGTTAGAAGAAACGGACATGTTTTTGCTGTTTATTTATCTATTAATTGAAAAAAAAATCATGATAGTTAATATTTTAACAAAAAATACGCATTTTGTATAAATTCAAAATATACTTTAATTCCTATTATTTTCAACCGTAGGACTAGATTTATTAAGCTATATGTGTCATTTTATTTGATCTGATGGTCCTTAATGCTTAATTGCATATTTCATTTTACCTGATGTGTTTCAATTTCAGCGTCACTGCCTATTCTTTGCCACTGGCATGAACAAATTTAAGCTTGGTGTTTATGTTTTGTTGACCTATAACTAATTATAGGAAGACGTGACGAGTTTACATATTGGTTACTATATTTGGCCCTATTTAACTTTTTTGGATTCGAGCGTCACTGGTGAATCTTTTGTAGACGAAACGCGCGTCTGGCGTATATACAAATTTTAGTCCTGGTATCTTTGATGAGTTTATTTACCTAGTCCATGCTTGAAGCATACTGCTCCTGTCAAGGCACTACTGTTTGTGTTGCAAGGTGCCCATGACTGAATTTGATTTGAATCAATAACAACACATTCCTCACTAGAAGAGCTCGATGATAGCCATGTAACAAACGATGGGTCATTATTCCAGTTTGATGGGGAACCCATAATGGAATGGGTACCAAGCCAAACTTGAGTACTCTTTATTCTGCAAATATGTAAAAATATGAATAAATTTCTGTTATCAATTGATTTTTGGATATTTCTGCAGTAAATTCGTCCTAAAAGCATGGTCATCAAATAAAAGCAATTAATACGCCTGTATTTAAAAAAAATTAAAAAGAAAAAAACATGTCGAATTGAACATTTACGTACCAATGCGTACGTTTTGTAAATGGTTTACATTTTACCATACATTGACAAAAAGAAAGCTTTCAAGTGTAAGGCAACATTTAGGACATAACTGAATTTTGTATTTGCAGCTTTGAGGTCCATTGATAGTTTTAATGTCCCAAATTTAGTTTAAGGAGGCTCGCGGGTATAAGATTTTCAGAAAAAAAATAAACTTTTTTTTTATTACATATTTTATTTATTACCTTTAGCAGTTGTAACTTTATTATACGGTACAAAAATCATTCAAAAAAAAAAATCAATTCGTGTTGGACCCAGGTGACTTTTAAAATGTAGATAGCATCGAAAAAGCTCAACATTATCTCCCTTTGGTGCCAAAATGCCATTTTGTGGCATTAAAATTGAAATATCTTTTCTAACGCATGGGTGACCTATATTTTTATTGTTGTTTTCGAAAAAGCTGTAAATAAACTAAATAATTGTTGTATTTTTTTTTATTTCGATATTACCGCTATTTCTCCTATTACATTGTAGTTCAACAGAAAAAAAAAGGAAATTAACAAAAATGTATGCTCCTTTCGAAGGCAGATTGTGAGCGTAAATGAACGGTGACCCCATTTTATGATTTCATTTTTCTATCAAGTATACAATAAAACTCATTTATAGAAAAATATAGCGAAATCCTATATTAAATTAAAATAAATGTAGACCCGCGAGCCCCCTTAACTGGCGACTCGTACAATCAAGTTATTTCTATTCTAATGGAAAACAATTCATAATAAAATTTCAATCATTATTCAATGTAAAATTTTTATTGAAGAAAATTCTGAAAAAATGTGTTATCTTCGATCTATTGTCCGTGAACTAGGTGACTTTATTGGTCTGCTTTCTAAACACAAGGCGTTTTATTGCTTCTTGGCTGTTTCAGAATGCAATAAAATTTGATAAAAAGATAACATTTAGGTGCAACGTGAGTTTTTTTGCTAATTGTTGCAGAAATAGCACATACAAACGCAATTAAAAATGTCGGCTTCCTTAGTCACAGACAAAGATAAAAAAAAAACGTATACGCTGACAGTCATCCAATCAGAACCATTGAAATTAAACTTGTAATGTTTGATTTTCATACAGACTCATCCCAATCGAGTTTGTCATATTTTACGTTGACGTCGTTTTTTTCAGTCATACTAAAATATCGATGCAACAATGTTAACATTACATGAGAAACATGACAACCCTAATAGTTAAGCAGGATTTTTTTTGTGTTGATTAACTATTCCACGCACCAGCGTATACACCATGCTTTTGATTGCGTTTCTGTGCCTACTCTTGTTTGTCGTTAACGTGTTTGTGAACTTTGTTGTTATGTTGTCTTTGTTTTATTTTATATAATTTTTGTATTTTCTCTTTTACTCTTAGTAAAAGGACTATTGCGTTTAACTGTAATGTTCTCACAAATGCAAGATGTATCACAACACAAATATAAATAAGAATTTCTTCCATATTCAGCTACATCTGCGTTAACAAAAAGACCATGCCTCCCTTAAAAGCAACTCATGATTTTGCTATTTTTGTTTTCCGAAGAATGATTTTTTAAACATGTTTACCAATGAATATCAAACATTCAGGACAAACATTAACGAATATGAAGCAATTAATCACGGCATGAAGGCATTACAAATAATTATTACAAATAGGAATACGAATATTCAAAGGGAGTGTGTATTAGGTCAGGATTACTCACAACCTAGTATGCCATACTAAGTGTTTTTTTTTCGCATATAAAAATTTAACTTATATCACCCATCTTTTAAAACGACTGCCTTATTCAATTATGGTTTACAACAAATCTTTCGAATTATCTTAAGATGATAGTATATTAATTGTCTATTAATTATGTAATACTCGGACTTGATTGTATCCCTCCTATTCACATACATATATATATCGATATCACAAGGTGTATAAGGAGTAAGTTTTAAATTTTCATTATATTTTGTATGTTCGACCTTTTTTTATTGTCAAATAATAAATAGTTAATTTTTAAACTCTGGTGTAATAGTCGTCGTGTTAAGGTGAATCAACACATTTCTTAATGATGATGAACAGCAATCCTTGTCAGAATAACATTACAGTAAGGAACACCTACGTTTTGGTTATGAAAGGTGGAATTCCGAAATTGATGTTTTTAAAGTTTGATAAAAATAACATCCCTTATAAAGTAATCACAAAATTATTGGCATAAAGTATGAGACGTTCCTGCTAAAGCTTATCCGAGGGTTGCATTGACAATGAGTCGATGAGATAACATTGATATTTCATCTGTCAGGGTTATATGACAATGTTGTTAACTAGATGCTTTAAGGATGAGTGTTGCCAAGTTTGTTTATATTTGTCTCAGTAGTTGCAGAGGAGAAGGTTTTTGCAAAAGATTACAATATTTGATTACCAAAAAATATATTAAATATTTACTATGAAGGGCAATAACTCATAAAGGGGTCATGGTGATTTATTTGTCTATCTGACTTTTTTACTGTTTACAGTTTATTTCTATTCATTATAATATTCAAGAAAATAACAAAAAACTGCAAAATGTACTTATAATTATCAATCCTGAGTCAGTAACTTATCAACAGGTTGTTTGATGCCTCGGAAATTAACAGAAATTTTTACATACATGTTCTATTTTTAGCCATAGTGACCATCTTGGTTGATGGATAGGGTCATCGGATAAGTATTTGAAACTAAATACCCTAAGGTTGATTAAGGCTCAGTTTGTTTCACATTTGGCCCAGTAGTTGCAGAGGAGAATATGTTTGTAAAAGTCAACTGACGACGACGACGACGGCGCCAAGTGATGGAAAAGGCTCACCTATCCTTTGGACGAGGTGAGCTAAAAAGGATAATATCAAAATGAAGGTTGACTATGGTTCACTGAACAAGATAGCAAGCAATGTTACAAATAAAAGTGTATTCAGTATAACACGACATCAGAGGACACAAGGTGTTACTATACAAAGTAGAAAAACTCCAGTAAAAACAGTCAATTTCAAATAACAATATAGTATGACCAACAAAATAAAACGACAAATCCTCCTTCAAATAAGATTTCTGTCAAATAGTTTACGAGAATCGATGTCTTTTTTTTTAACCGATGGAGACCTTTTCGATTTATCTTACCTCATATACATTTCATAGAATCAAATAAATTGAAAGCAACCGCGTAAAGATGGTGTATATCCAATATAAGGCTAGTAAGTGAGGTTCATTTCTATACACGGTTAGTAGATGTGTTACGTCCCTTTATAAAAACAACACGGCGATGAGGAAAAATCTTAAAGGTTTCAACAGCCGAAACAACTGCTGATAAACGATTGAAATATATTCATAAAACACATTTAACATGTTTAAAGTTATCACGGTTATTGTTGGCATTTATTTTTGTATAGACTAATTGATCAATGTTCTTAATACTAACAATATTGCATGCTTTAACACTTTGATAATCCGCTATAGGCTAAACACTACATGTTAGGATAGTCGGTAAGATAAATTCGTCACATAATAGTGTGCAAGTTACCTAATACGATATATATGGGGTCAGTAAATTTCATATGGGGATTCGAGCTTCGCTCTCACCCCATTTGGAATTTAAGTACCCCATATATATCGTATAAGATCTCTAGCACACTATGCAACCAATATTAAGCGTTGTGAGTTGAATGCACATCAATACACCGACGTCACACTAATTTATAACGTGACTCTGTACTTTAAAAGATCCCGTCAGTATGATATTGTTCTATTTATATGTCATTATGATATATTTCTATTATGAATTACAATATACGTTGAACCACAAACGTCAAAATCATTCAATCGCGTAGTGGAATTAACTATTTTTGGATTCTTATAAATTCTATATATAACTTTTGGACTAGTTTAAATCTCGGTCTATTTCTTAAATTTATTCTTACATACTTTTGATTTTTTAACCCTGTATGCTAACATTCCCATGAAAATTTTAAAATTGTTTGTACGAACATTGAACGACAAATTTATGTGACGTATAAAATTTTCTGACGTCAGACACTCAAATCAATAAATGTGTTCATAGATAGTAGATGTTTTTGTGTTCTGTTAAATTGTTCCTTTTAAAATTGTTAAACGATGATGACTGATGTACCCATATTTTGACTATTCTATTTATTGTGTCTGTTTATTTAACGCATCAATGTAAAAATATCGGAAATTGATGAGACTGTCATTAAAGTGAGAGGGTTAGCGCTATAGAACCAGGTTTAATCCACCATTTTCTACATTTGAAAATGCCTGTACCAAGTCAGGAATATGACAGTTTTTGTCCATTCGTTTTTGATGCGTTTTGTTATTTGATTTTGCCATGTGATTATGGACTTTCCCAATTGATCTTCCTCTAAGTTCAGTATTTTTGTGATTTTACTTTTTGAACAACTTTTACCCTAGAAACTTGAAATGTCTACTTACGAAAATACAGTTCCCAAAACGTTATTCTCGATAAACTGATAATTTTGGTCATCTATTAATGATGCAATGTAGCCACCATCCTCCTGACACTTAACCATGGCATCAACAATTGTCCATGACGTCAATGATGAAGGCTTACTTGTAAACCAGTAACAGTGTTCTCGGTACATTTGATCAGCGCTGGAAGTCCAGTTTAGACAATTCACAACTTCAATGTAAAAAAGTATTAGAAACTGTGATATGCAGCGCAGCTGCTTAATCATAGTCGATGATGTAGAGTCTGACATAGTGCTTTATCATGTATATAAATATTGTCAACACTTTCAGTTACATATTTCAAGAGTGTTACTTACTAAAGATAATTTCGCAAACACACACTATTTCAGACGCGCATGTTCAGGACCTGCGTACCCTTCCGGAGCTCATGAGAGCACCATCAGTTTTGGTGGGGTTCGAGTTGCTTAGTCTGTAATTTACTATGTTGTGTCTTGTGTACTATTATTTGTCTGTTTGTCTTTTTATTATATAGCCATGGTGTTGTCTGTTTATTTTCAATCTATGAGTTTGACTTCCCTTTTGTATTTCTCGCCCCTCGTCCCCCCCCCCCACTCCTTTCAGGTATACATTATCATTAGCGAATGCCAGTTCTAATATATTTCATTCTTTAGGTTTTAGACTACATTTTAAAAAATAAAAAAAATTCAAATAAAAAACCGCTAATTTGTAGTTATTGGCTCTTCAGCTGAGTGTTGTGCTTCATATCATGAATTACCCTTTTGGTATACAGACATAATTATCACTTATGTCTTTAATTATGGAAAAGAAATAATAAGGTGTAAACATTTATGAGACAAAACCAACAAAACACATTTCAAAAGCAAAGTAGCAGCACTTTAAGTGTTGTTCTCAATATCAATGTAAAAGGGTGGTCTTTAACGTATACAGTGAAAATTTTTGTAGAAGACATTACCAAATACCAAATTGCAAAACTTGTGTCTAGTCCATTTGTCATTTTAAACAACAAAATATGTTTAAACTAAACTAACTATTAACAAAATATCACTTTGCTGTATATACAAGCTTTACAATAATAATAATTATAATAATACTTAAGATTTAAGAGTGTCTTTAGTGCATGGTAGTTTAGAATAAATATAAATGATTGATTGGTGATTGCTTGACGCCACACCAGCACAAAAAAGCTATATCGTGACGAGGGATGAATAAAACATATCACTATGTCAAAATACAATTAAAATAATATCAACCTGCATTCACCTTTTTTATAACATAGCATTTCGTCCAGAACATAATCTGAGCATGACTTGTCCTGAGTTTTATTTGGAAGATGAAAGCTTCTTTTGTTAATCACAGCACAGTTTTGATCCGTTCCTCCGTTCGGCTGGTTAAGTTCTGGGTCTTCATCAAGCCAAAAAGTTGACCGAAAATCATTGTTTGCTATGCTTGATCCATCTAAATGGGTCCATGTGTTTTCTACAGCTACGTCCATCACGCCAATAAATGTTTCCCCTCTATAAAAGCGAAAGTACACACATGAATCATATAAGTTAAGTAATTTGATTGCACACGTGTTACTGTATATCTACTCTTTGATGTTTAAAGATGAGACCACATACTAGGCATTGCAGCTTAAGTTATTATGTTTTATTTTATTCTCATCAGCTCACATCAAAATCATGAAATTAAAACAAAATACCAATAAAAATCCACATGTCTGTTACACAATTACCGCTATAATTGTTCTTACATCATGTGGTACGTACGTGAATTGATTATTTTTTTTAGGTTTATCATGCTTTTAAATGCTATGAATATAACATTAATAAGGAATGATTGCCAACGAGAATACTAAATCAAATAATGTAGATTAAAGCATTGATGGGTTACCTTATAGTATTTATGCGTACTGCATATTAAGCTTTGCAAGGACCCGACACAACATAATGTAAAACAACTGAAAAGGTAAAGCCAACAAAATTATAAAATAAAACAAATATGAAATAGACTGCAACCAAAGACAACCACTATATTACAACATTGACAACGAACGATGGCTTAACTGGTCCAATTTAAGAAAAAAGTAAGTAGGTGTAATACCAACATTGTTTTTCCCCAATTAGCCCTTGTAAAAGATATACTTGGCATGAATAAACTTTTATCCTGTCCAGTGCTATAGAAAAAAATTCACATAACATTTCATTGCATATAAGACAATAACCATCATTGGAAGTTAACCAATCAAATGTATCCCCTATATTTAATCTGTGTACAAGGTTTAGTCACCATGTTAACTCAAGATCATCAAATACTCTATAGAAATCCCAAATTAAAAAAAAAAATGGTGTTTTGAAATACCCAAGACATATGTTTACGAGACAGATTTTTTTTAATGCAATAAAATGTAGGATTAATTACCTTTAACTGTTAAATTTAAAAGAATATTTTTTTTCGAAATACTTTCGTATACAATCGGATGTGACGTTTCATGAATTGGTGGTATTACACCTGTATACCTCAGTACAGGAGCAACCCAACAACACGTAACATGAATAACACGTTTTTAACCTCCTGTTTTATTTATTTTTTTTCCATTTTTATTCATAAGAAACAACAGCAATATCAAATAAAACATACGAGCCACCTGGTCTTAAATTTTCTACAAAATTGTACTGCGCTACGTCTATGTATGGCGCCAATCCATGACCGTCTTCAGCACAAAGCCTGTTAGCTTCAAAGGCATTTACCATATTCGATGAACTTTTGTACCAATAACAGTGATGCCTGTAAATGCCATCCAGCAGTGAATACCATGCTAAACAATCAGCAGCAAAGCACGAATACCCTAAAAGTATGATAAAAGACAAAAATATTGAAATGAAAACAAACTGTCTGGTTTTACTACCGTAACTTTTTGTTGTCTTGTGTTTAATTACAGACACTTCGAATGAACATTCAAAATATTTGACGCGATTTATTAGAATTTGTAAATAATTTCTTTTTGTCTGAAAATGTAGCAATCAGATGTTTGCGGTTCTGCTTTTGTTTTTAAGGATGTTTCGCTCCTCCAGTTTTTGGATTTTTGTCATTTATTAGGAATCCTCTTCGTTTATTCATAATTTTCCTGCAATTTTTCAATTGTTTATATCTCGTAAACAAAGTCATGTACCCTTCATTTTTTCTAAAAATATTTTTTTCCGTTATTTATGTTCATTTATGTACATTGTACAATCAATTTATAACAATGTTATTTTGAAACATAGTACAGTGGCGGATCCAGATGGGGGGTTCCATCGGTTGGAACCCCCCTTCTTTCGGCCGATCAATGCATTTGAATTGGGACATATACATGTAGTTGGAACCCCCCCTTTTTATCCTGGGTTGGGAACCCCCCTTTTTTAAAATGGCTGGATCCGCCCCTGTAGTAGCGAACACTTTTAAAGTTGACAAAAAGTCATCTTAGGTAGAATAAGTCACATAAGCAATACGAGGGATGTCACACGTGGAGCAGGATCTGCTTACCCTTCCGGAGCATCTGAGATCACTCCTAGTTTTTGGTGGGGTTCGTGTTGTTTATTCTTTAGTTTTCTATGCTGTGTCATGTGTACTATTGTTTGTCTGTTTGTCTTTTTTCATTTTTAGCCATGGAGTTGTCAGTTTCTTTTAGATTTCTGTGTTTGACTGTCCCTTTGGTATCTTTCGTCACTCTTTTGTACATGTTGCATGTAGTGGGGTCAAAAAACCACCAGACATATTTTCAAACCGGCAACATGAATGTACTCCAAAAGTATAATTTACATGTTGACATATCCCAGGGACACATATGTGATAGGAAGCGTGATATACATCGATTTAATAAAAATGACAAAAGTTTCCACCGAAGTCCACCTGCAATTGTAACTGTCAGTCTACAAATGTTACTATGCTCTTTGGTCGAGTTGCTGTCTTTGACTGATTCCCCGTTTCCGTTTTTTTCAATGTTATGATATAGTCCTTTATTGATAACCTTCAAAATGATATTTACGTAATTTAAAACTGGTGTTCGCAAAATTGTATGACCAAAAGTACCAAAAAGTGTAAATCAATGATTATTGGTTCAAAACATGTTTTATTGGACTTTGAACAGTTCAGATATCAACATTTCAAATGAACAAATAGAGAATGTAGAATGAAAAACGTCTTTGTTTATATATCGACAAAAACCTAAATTGGAATGAACAAATAGATAAAATATCATGTACAATAGAATCAATTTGTAACAAAAGATAAGAAAATATTTACCTATGCATATACGTATTATCTATTTTAATGCTTATATTCTGCCATTATTTGATTATTGTTGCAATATATGGGGCAGTTCAAAGTGAAATACATAAACTTAATAAATTATTAAAGAAATCTACTAGGGTTATAATAGAAGCTGACATAACGGCATCATCCAGTTTATTGTTTAATAGTTTTATAAGTCAAGGTCAAGGATCAGTAAATGAACTAGTTCATACAGTTAAAAAAAAAAATAGAACTCAATTAGATATTGAAAATATACACCAGAAAATGTTAAAAAAAAAGAATATGTCACCGACTTCGTTTTCAAGCAATTCATTTTTTAAATGATCCGAAAGGGTACTAATTACATTGAATATACATGTATAAGGTAAATCTATACTTTTCTTCTACAATTTTCGGTTTTACGGTATAAATCACGTGAACCGCTCCATAGAATTTAAATTGATATTTGCTTCCTCTTTGTCTTACGAATAAGATGATATTAAAAAAAAATATGGTCACCGACTTCGTTTTCCCAGTAGAAGCGACGCAAAACCAACATTTTGGCAAAAAAGATAACATCAAAATTCGTGACGTCATAATTTTTATTACATAACGTCAAGTTATCATGATAATAATTTCCAACGTTCTTCGTGTTAATTATGCACGATGATTATGTGTTTAGTATTGATAGATTCTTTTTATCATACAAGTCTGGGTAATTATCATTAATCTTTAAAAAAAAATATTTAGTATTACCAATATTCTTTATTCTTTATATCTTAGCACCCCATTATACTCCTTTTCTTTTTTTTCTTTTTTGCATTTTATTCTGCAATGTTTGCCCATTATTCTGTTTTCCGTAAACCCCAATCAGACCCTCTTTTATGGAACATTTTAAAAAGAAATTTGAAATTTACGTTGTAAAAAAATATTATACATGTATGTTCATTATTAATATACACATCTAAAACAACTACTAGTTCAGACAAAAATACATTGTAAGTACATAAACGCAAAATGGTAAAAACTTAAAAATAGAAATCATCAGGGACGCAATACAAGATGTTATTGAAGCTATATTTTTTGTGCCCCCCTTTTTAGTTATTCCGCAAAATATAACAGTTTGAGTTCTAGAACGTTTTCACTTTGCTGTCTGTTTGCATGTGGTCAGGGTTTTGATCTTTATTAAAGAAGAGGGACAAAAGATACCAAAGGGACAGTCAAACTCATAAATCTAAAAGAAACTGACAACGCCATAGCTAAAAATGAAAGACACACAAACAACAGCACACATGACACAAGATAGAAAACTAAAGAATAAACAACACGAACCCCACCAAAAAAATAGGGGTGATCTCAGTTGCTCCGGAAGGGTAAGCAGATCCTGCTCCCCATGTGGCACCCGTCGTGTTGCTTATGTGATAACAAATCCAGTAAGTAAATAGTCTAATTCGTATGAATATTTCCTCTAATGAGAGATAGTTGAACTTTGTCATTTTTGGGTAATCAATTCATAAATCTCTTAGACTATCTTGTAAGTTATCTGTTTACTCTTTTTTCTCCGTTCCGATACATGATTTTGCCACTTTTGAAAAAAAAAAGCAGTTTCTTTAGCATCGGAACTTCTAATAGCTTGTGTTTTGGTACTATATCACGACAGAGCGTGTTCTGTCCATATACTGCTGCTTAACATCGCATATATAAACAAACATTATATCAATGATTCTACAAATAGTGTCGTGTGGTTACATGTATTAATGCATCTGCAAGTTAACAAGTAAAAGACGCAGACAAACTGACATCTTTGTTAATACCTTTTTTGTTCTGTATAAAATTTATTGTATACAAGTCTACAAAATCGTTTTAAAAAGTTTACTAAATGGTTATTGTTCCATGAGTGTACATATGTATGCTCGAATTATATATATAATCAGTACATGACACACTACATGCACAACATGCGACAAATAAAGGGAGGGGGGTAGTAATAACAGGAAACTAAATTAAACTAAGGCTTTGATGGATGTAAACTTCAATAAAACTGGAAGTTACATAAGGGGAACAGGAAAATAAGAATATATTACATCACTTACAACAACCTCTAAATTGACCAGTGATTTTTTATTCATTACTAACCAGCGAGATAATCAAAAGATTTGTAAGGGTCCATATGAAGTGTGGACCTAAATGTTCTTTATCTTTAAATCTAACGCTTATTCTGTAAAATCTTCAATTAACAATTTTGTAAAATTCTTCTATCATTAAATGATTTCTTAATTCTGTACATGGTCTACACTATGTTATTAAATAATTATTTTATTTAATGAATGGCTATTATCTATTTTGAATTTATTGAACCATAAAACTAATTTTTGACTCTTCACATTGAATAATCCGCGAAGCGGATTATGTAAAATGTGAAGAGTCAAAAATTAGTTTTATGGTTCAATAAAATCAAAATAAATTATTGCCATTCATTATAAATAAATTTCTATCAAAACTAAGGCTCAAAGAACTTTTAATATTATTTATATTAACAATAACAACGTACACACATGTTGGCGTATGAATACACAACGTCAAAGTGGGCGTGTCGCCATAAAAATTGACAACATTGAAAATAAAACTAATAAATTTAACCAATCAGAAGACAGTATAAACACAAAATTTATTTATTTTCCGTTGTTACTTTTCATAAATTTGCCAACTTTTTTGTTCAATTTTGACATTCGCCAGCATATTTTATTTTGCAACTCACTTTGAGATCTAATTATATGTGACAATAAATTAATGTGCTTCTTTTTCTGAATTTCGCTTTCTCTCAAAACATTGCACAGTCTTTGTAGTACAGTGTATTTTCCAGAAAATACATCGTGTAAAAACATTTCCAAGGAAACAAAACATACGGAAAATGAGATATGACATAAAAACAGATGTACATATTTATGTTAAATATGCGTACAAAAATACCCCCTCACCCCCTCCCTCCCAAACTGAAAAAAACAAGAAAAATACAATCGCGCAGCAGGCTGAGACATGACTGGAAATATTGTGTTTTATTATTTAGTCCATATACACAAATGAGGGGGGGGAGGTAACGGGACTCCGGGATCGGATGTTTTTAAGCACGGGATTTCGGGATTGATCCTTTCTGGATCCGGATATTCTTTTTTCGAATTTCGGGATGGCGGGATTTAAATTTCTATAAATTTGGGACCTCGGGATTCATGTTTTAAAGTCCGGGATTTCGGCACAGGACCCCTATCTCCCCTTTTTCCATCGACAAATGCATTATATCATAAGATGTGTTTTCCTTTTTAATATTCTTTTGGCCTTGTGTTGTTGTCTGGTTGCTGTCTTATTGAAGTACTGACTACTTACGGGATTTACATTCTTACTTTAGGTACTGAAAGTCTGTGACACTCTGCATATTTTTTAGTAGTAGTATGATATAGAGATGATCGATATAATCTCGTTCTAAACCTTCAAGTTTTATGAGTGGAATAGAATTGAGAACAGTTCTATTTTATATTTGAGATGCTAGTTTCAGCTAAGGTACATTTTTTTTATTCGGTTAATTTTTATCCATATATATATATATATATATATATAAAACAATTTCCTTTGAGGAGAAAACCATACGAATCAATAATATTAGGATACTAAGCCATGTATAAATCTTCAAACCATATACTATTTATACATGTATCTATTTAAAGACTTGTGTTCTATTTTCAACACCGAAATTGAGGACGTGAAAGAAAACACCATTACAAAAAAATAAAACCAACGTTAAAATGCAAAATGTAGAGATGGATTAATAATCGTGAAACATCATTTTTCTGTATTTTTAATTTGTAATTGTTTAAAAACTGTGTATGAATATTAAACTATTGTTCCAACCGTGAACAAGGTTAAATAATTTATTAAGTGTATTATAGTTTAGTGCCATCTATGACTGACTGACAGCAGTGGCGAATTTATGACCAGTAATAGTTTATGTGGATCATTTCCTTTTCTCTAATTTGAAAATATATTAACTTTAGTATTAATGTCCCAAACTTGCACCCCCTTCTGCTTGTTTTCTGCTAAACGATGTCTTTTCCCAGTGAATGTTAGCCTAGGGCTTTTGTGAGGACAGTTTTGACATACTACATATAAAATACTTCCGAGACCACACTGTTTTTTTCTCATAACAATTATGTAGAAATAGAAGTGAGCAACAGTTTTCACACTTGTTTTAACTGATTAGCAGGTATACAAACTCTACCACCCTACGTCCCTGACGCCAGTCAAACACCTGATTTCCATTTTGAAGATCGTCTTCATGACTGTTTTCATATTCATTTTCAATTTTTAATTTTAGAAAAACAAGTTCATTCTCCTAGAAGTAACATACTTTCCGTCAAATTTACCGTTGACGTTGTCTCATCGAAAAGTCGTCGGGTGCAATTTTAACATTGCAAAGTCTGGTCAAAGGGACGTAATTCGTACAAAACGTCGCAATATTTCGCGGAATCCGCTAGACGGCGATCCTTTACTGTTACTTGACCTTAAATGTGAAAAGACACATTCGATACTAAAAAGCAATACTTGTATTTAAGGAGGTTCGAGGGTGAAAACATTTAAAAAAAAAATTATAAATTTTATTTATTACTTTATTAGTTGTTACTTTATCAGTTGGTACACACATCATTCAAATAAATCAATTCATTTTGGCCTTAGATGACTTTCAAACTATATGTTTCAATGAAAAAGCTCAAAAATTATCTCCCTATATTTTTGGGCATTGAAATTGAAATATCTTTTTTAACTCATCGGTGACCTATTTGTTTTATTATTATTTTCTTTTTTAAGGGTCCTATGTTAAACTAAGTTCCCCGCTGACGGCAATCTTGGATGATGGATCTGCTACAAAGTAACAACACCTGGTCAGCACCTCATAGGGAATCTTCGTGCCATGTTTGGTTTCATTCTATTCAGTGGTTCTCTAGAAGAAGTCATTTTTATGGATTTCCAATAGGGTCCTATGTTAAACTAAGTCCCCTGCTGGCGGCCATATTGGATAATAGATCGGCTACAAAGTAACAACACTTGGTCAGCACTGCATAAGGAACATTCATGCCATGTTTGGTTTCATTCTATTTAGTTGTTCTCTAGAAGAAGTCATTTGTATGCATTTCCTATAGGGTCCTATGTTAAACTAAGTCCCCCGCTGGCGGCCATCTTGGATGATGGATCTGCTACAAAGTAACAACTCTTGGTCAGCACCTCATAAGGAACATTCATGCCATGTTTTGTTTCAATCCATTCAGTGTACTCTAGAAGAAGTTCAAAATGTAAAAAGTTAACGACTACGACGGACGACGGACGACGGACGCCAAGTGATGAGAAAAGTTCACTTGGCCCTTCGGGCCAGGTGAGCTAAAAACGCTCTGACACAAACAATACAAAACAATTCAATTGAAAAAATTAACGGGCAAATTTTACTGTTTACAAATTTTGGATTTTTTTTTAAATACTAAGGCTTTTCTACCTCAGGCATAGATTACCTTAGCTGTATTTGGCAAAACTTTTAAGAATGTTGGTCCTCAATGCTCTTTAAGGTAGATAGGGTGTCTTCCTCCATCTTGGATTTTGAAATACCAGAAAACAAGGTCTTGATCTTTGATAAAATGTGCAAATTTTGAGATAAGCAGGTAATTCATGTGTACGAATTTTCATTATATTATAGAAAAAGCTATTTTGTATCATATTTATGGTTGCATTTTACAAAAAAACGAATACTTTTGTTTGATTCATTTTTTTCCAACTTTGCCAAATAAGGGGAAGCAACTCAAATGCAAGGGCAGATAATTCAAATAGTATTACTTTTACAATAGAATGTGTTAGGAATTTACCTATTTTATTATGTAGCAAGAAAACGAGTCCGGTGGCCCCGTTTTTTCTTTTTCTTATCTAAAAACATAATATTGAAGCTATCTTCTCATATTTTATCTCAAAATTCTATGGTGTAGTTTTAATGTTATGGCGGAAAATTAGGTTTTCCATGCATAATCTATACAAAATCTGACAATTTTGCATAGCCTGTAGTGTGAAAATAAGTCCGGTGACCCATTCTTTTTATTAATGTTTTGAAACAAGGCAGATATAAAATACATTTTGGCAAATTATTAAAAAAAATCTATGGATTATAATTTAGACACCCCATCTACTTTAACTTCGTACTTTATTTGACTTTTTAACTTTTTTGGATTCGAGCGTCACTGATGAATCTTTTGTAGACAAAACGCGCGTCTTGCGTATATACTACTAAATTTAGTCCTGGTATCTATGATGGGTGTATTCATAACAAAACAGTTTACATAAAACAATTACGACAAACATAAGCAAACGACAATCACTAAACTACATGCTCCTGACTTGGCGCAGGCACATACAGAATGTATTCGGATAAAAGTGCTTGTGAGTTCTTAGCAAACCCGACCCACCCGTCCCTTAACCTGGGATAGTGCTGTAAAAGTACAAAAATGTCAACATGAGAACAAACTATAAACATCACTTAAAAATCACATCAGATGGGTACTTATTTGTCTGTTATCATTTAAAGCTACACACCCCAGTTGACGACAGCCTCTATTTCGAATAAGCTGTAAAATGTACTCCATCTTTGTTCTGAATACACAAACATAGACTTTTGCCTGTGTTCAGAGTAACCTTTTATTTACATTATTATAAGAATCAGTTATTCACATATTTTTAAAGCGATCTGATCGGTGTTTAGTAATTTAATGCTAGTACATTTAACGCATGGTTTAAGATATAATAAGTCAGTTAATTTAAAATTTAGGTTCTAATTGTTGCAACTGCAATTAATGATAAGATGGGAAAATATGGGGCAAATTGTTGCCTTATTTTCAGGATATGATCGGACTTACCTTGCAGAAGCAGAAATATTAAACCTATTTGTAACTGCATCATCTCCTGAATTTTCCGAATACATAAAATGTTAAAGCATTTGTTTCGAATGAATTTGAAAGTACTGTCCACTGATATATATATGTTTACGATAGTACTTATTATTGAGCTATTTCTTTTTTACGTGTTGAAATATTGATAAAGATGAATGCGTAAAAAGTCCCACATTGAAGATAATAAAACATATTGATAATTATTTATATGAACTTTACTGTAGCAATGTCTACATTACATCTACGTGATGCACAGTTGGTTATATTGAACAGTTCTCAAAACAAATAACTAAAGTAAATACTTAATTCAGCATTGAGACTATAGTATTACAGTATTATCCAAAATTCTATAAACCCTATGAGTTATTAATTACCTAATTATTTTTTCTAAAAAATATCTTCTTAAATATGCTACGTCTCTCAAAGACTTACACAATTTAAAAAAGTCTATACATGACGTGCGGATTATGAACAAATACTATTCGAACATCGTCTTGTGATGGAAAGACATTGAAAGGTTAAAAAGGGTAACTGCCTGTTAAAATTCATTCAATATTTAAATGCAAACCGACTAGTCTGGTTGTGGTTATTATTATCATTTCACTCCAGGTGCGTCCCTCTTCAATCTCAATGAAGTCTAGCTTTTCATACCGAATGCCATATTTTCAGGCGAAGATCACATCTCCTTCTTTCCGTATACTCATCGAATATTAAAATGTTTTCAATGCATATATATATCTGATGTTTTTAATAAAGTCGATAGATTGATGATGTAAGAAAATGTTCAAAAGTCGAGTTTTACATACGGGTAAGCTTTTTGTATATGTTGTTAGAAAGAGCCAGATAACTGCTTTCGTGTTATTAATCACAACTCCGATAAATTATTTGCTAATCAACTACTCTTATTCCACTGCCTGATAATACGATTTATATTTCTGTGCTTAATATCTTTTTTCCTTTAAACAGTAGCGGGACTTTATACTATAATTAGGCACACTGTGAACTACCAAATACATTGTACCAGGAAGAAAGAAAAAAATAGTAAATGAGCAAATAGTAATGAAAATGAACAGTTCCTTATTCAAAAGACGATTCAAAATTGTAGTGATGGTCAGTTCATCATAGAGAAACAACTAAGCACAAGAACCCATTGTCATCATTTGCAAAGATGTTATGAACAATGCTATCAAATCAATGGACTTACAATAAGACTTGTACTTGTAATCTACTACATTTGTTCTCAGGTTCCTTTAAAAAAACGAAATGTACGTAACAGTCTTGAGACATAAGTTGTAACAAGTACACTTTGTGGTTTGCAGAGCATATATCTAAACATTAAACTATGTCATAAATCAGGAAATATAACAGGACATAAACCTGACAAAACAATAATTCAAACAAATCAAAACAAAGAGAACAAACACTACTACAACACAACAAGATCACGTGTACATAAACATTTCCGACGAATCCAATAATAAGTACCAAGTTGAAAGTTTCCGAAGTTTATAAAAACTCAATATCAAAACAAAATATTTAGAGATTATCTTTTTTGATGACAAATTCCAATTGTACAATTATTTTAATAATATTACACGGTATATAATGCCAATTGACATACTTTATTTTATGAAAGATATATTCTTTTTCCTAATTACATAACCAAATAACGCACGTTTCCCTTAAATCAAAAGTTTGGTCCTCAATGCTTTTTGATTTTGTATTATTTGGCGTTTTTTTTTTATTGATTTGAGCGTCACAGTCGAGTCTTTTGTAGACGAAACACGCGTCTGGCGTAAACAAAGTTTTATTCTGATATACATGATGACCTATACGCTATTGGATCACTTTGTGTGTATATTTCAATTACAAAAACGTATTTGTGAAAATTCGTTATATACATGTAGCAAACAACATCATACAAGGTGTGTATGACATTGGCGACCTTTATTTTTAATTTCCTTCTTTCATTGCGCCGATTTCATTTTTATTCATTTGCGCCGATTTTATATTTGCCCTTGATTGCAATTACAGCAAAACATAGGTAATTTAATCCTGGCTATATATCGGAAGGTCAGTGCAAATGATTGCGAGAAATATTTATAGATGGTACTTTGAAGTGATGTCCGAAATGCTTTTATCAGTTATATACTTTACATGGATGATAAAATGGAAACTACGGACATCTAAAAATCGGTGCAAATGAAGAAAACAGATAAGCGTAAATGGAATGAGATCGGCGCTAATGCAAAACTTCGTACACAACGACGCAGAATAATCAATATATGCGTAGATTCCGAAAGAAAGACGAGATTGGTGTTACCCTTAAGTCTTCCTTGATGTGTTTTACTTATTTACATTATTAAGTTATACCATAAGTGGCACTTGCTTTGCTACATCAACTTTAAGTGTCAATACTTGAAATGTTTTGATGTGTCTTACTATGCACTTTATCAAATAAATAGTCTGCGACTAAAAATAGTGCTCAAAAAATAACTTTGAAGTTTATATCGTTATTGCATATTGTACACATAACACTCCGGGAAGAAAATGTGAGCGGTATTTCTCATCTCATTGTAAATTGCAAAATACATTTAGATATAAAAGTAACGGCATCAAAAACACGCAAAAATATGCAGTTGGAAATTTAATGTGCTGAAACATGTGGATCTATGTTTTCGTAAGCACTCTTTTCCTGAAAGGTAAGATTTTTTTTTCATTATCATCAATTTAAAAATATATGTAGATATTTTTCCTTTTGATCTGCACACAATATTTATAATGTTGTGTTTACTGCTACTAGATCGATACAGCTGTTGATTTATAAATAATACTAATTTTTTTTCAATGTAATTTTTGTTGTTGTTTACTTATTTTGTGGTTGTTTTTGTTTTTATATAGTATTTGCTATGATTTGCTGTTGGTTGGAAGGCATTTTGTCAAATTTATTTAAATGTGATTTTTCCATAATAACATAATTCATTAAATCATTAAATAAGTCATATTTGCCAAGATCCATGCAAACAAGGAAACTATCAAATTATTGTCGAGCCTACTCGTTCAGTAAATTATCCATTTAGTCCGAATGATACTGATTTGTGCGATCGTAGACTTCTTGATGAGGGCTGGTACAGGATTCTGGAAAATGGAAACATTGCTACTGAGTGTCCAGCAATTCTAAGATGCGGATCATTGTATCCGGTGTGGTTAAATGGTAAGTAGTATATTTAACAAAAGATAAGATAGATGTATTACCGTATACTCAGATCTTAGGTAAGAGGCCACTGTGTGGCCATACGACTGAAAAAAGAAATACCAACTGCGCGTGTAAACAAATCGTTAATGCGTTCATTAAAAAACGGATAAAAAGACACACCTTAATAACCGGAATAATTTAGTCGTCTTATTTCAATGATCTACGATTTAAAAAAAAAGGAGAGATCGATTACGGAGAGGGAAATAACTAATCATGTTGTTACATCGATTTGAAAGGTCTCGAGGTGACTCCAAAACAAAATGAAAAACCCTTTTCAAATACATTCCATTCTCAATTTTATACTTCAGAATTTTTGCCGTTCTTCCATAACAACTTACTTCCAATATAAATGTTATTAATTAACTTTGGTTTCTTCTTGAATACACGTTCATTAAAAAATTTCTATCTGAAATTGAATAAAAAAAAACAAATATTTGCACAAAGGATAAAACCATAAGCGCATTGTTGAAATGCTAATGAGTATTTCTTCCATGTGTTTAATCGCGTGAAAGACAGAATACTTGTAATCGTAAAACTGTTTCTGATACTTTTCTGAAACCTAATGATAAATAATGAATAACCACATATTTAAAAAAACATCTTCCATGCATTTCAAAAGCGTGCTTTCTCCTCTTATAATGTTACCATGAGTTTCTTAAATTCTATTTCATTGTATGCATTCGCTGAAAAGTGCATATATATTATGTTATCGCTATCTGGTTATCCGCATGTCCGGCTGTATTTTCATCCGTCTGTCCAACCCATGAGATGTCCGTTGCTCTTTTCTAAAAAAAAAATCAGAGTTTTCAGAAGATTGTTATCAATTGGCATTTGAACATGCGAGGTGTTTTCATATCTGTCATCTCTTAGTTTTTTTTTTGTAAAGATAAACAATTTCCAATAATTAATATAACTACATGTATCTTATGTTTTTTAGGTACTCTTCCAGTTGAAGGACAAAGGGTTACCTTGAATGCATGTCAGAGAGGGTTTCTTCGATGTTGTGAAAACCCTTTCTCAGTTGAAGTCCAAAACTGCAATGATTTCAATGTTTTCTACCTTTCCACAATTCCGGCCTGTCCAGGACGCTATTGTACTGGTAACTATGATAGGCATTTTTCTGGGGTTTTTTGGCCCTTGTTTCTCACATTTTTTTCAAATTATTTGGCTGAATATGTAGTACATATTTCAGATTAAACACATTATCGTGAGTTTTATTGTTATTGACGTATTTTTGTATTCAAAGCTTGTATTCTTTTAATGTGACTGTTGCTGTTAAAAAATAGCATATTTAGATATTACAGGTTACTTTTGGTTATTAACAGGACACAAATACCCCTCCACTTATATTCAGAAAGGGGCCAATTCGTTGCAATAATTTCGAAGAGTAAAAATACTTCTAGACAATTTGAATTGCAAATGTGCATGTATTATGTATTAATTTTGCAATCAGGGCTTTAAGTAAACTATGAATAATGTATAAACTGTGAATTTATGGAAATAATTTTTACAACGAACATTTTGGCATTCACCTAGACAGTTATCCTAACCTTTAAACAGACTTGATTAGAAATGGTATAGTTACTTATAAGGTTATTAAAGATGGTTTTATTTTGGTTTACATATTATTTCACGCATAGGTTTCTTGCATCGGAAATACACACATTTCATTTAGAACCAGTTGTTGGCATGATACGGGTTGAGTTCTTCTCATATATCTTTCAAAGACTGGATTATACTAAACCCCTGACGATAGAATATGCTTGATTTTCGTATTAAGGAGACATACTCTCTCAATCAGTTTAATTGAGGTTCTGAAGCTGTCACGTCAGTAACTGCTATTAGTCCTTTGTTAATTCATGTTTCATTGTCATGTTGCTTAGTTTCTTCTGTTACATTTTTATTGGACTCTAACTTCTTTTCAATTGAGTTTTACTGATGTGTGTTTTTTTTTTGTATCAATACACCATACACCTCGCTTTCTAATCATGTTCAGATATGCAAAAGGTGGTACTGCGACACAAGTTCAAACATCTCAATCTTTCGTATCTACAAGTCGATTCCGTCCTCTTATCTTTAAAAATGACATCATCGAAAGAATTTCATCACACAATTTGTACTTAATGTGAGCAGCGAGCGTTGTCAGCATGGATTGTCAAAGGATGCTGTATTATTGTAGACCTTTGATGATTTAAAAATGTATTGTGTGTGATTTTATTTGGTCTTGATATTTGGTTCGTCTGGCTTACAAGCAGGGTATGCACGTATTGTTAAAAGGGATAGTAATGTGATTAGTGAAGTGAGAGTCTTTTTATTCTCCGTGTTGAAGCGCAAATTTGACTCTAGGATGAATGACAACAATACAATCGCTGTGACGTTGTTTTATATGTGTGTGTTTTTTTTTTGCTATGCATGTACTGATTTTGTGTCATGGATCGATATCCTATATCCTTTGGTTGTATACTATATGATCACATTCAATGATAACATTAGGTAGGTTACCGTAAAATATTTTCAGAAATCATGTTCGGACAGCACTATTATTGTGGTCTTTTGATTTTTGTATTAACATTGTGTCATAGATCAAATCTATTTTGTCAGTGTATGAACGCTTTCGTTAATATGTCGTATGGTTGAGCTCAGCCATTTCAATTGTTTTTTTATAGTGTGTCTTTCTTCGTTACACTACTGTTTCGTTTAAGGATGAAGGTTGACATCTATCAAAACTGCCAAGTCCGTTGCACTTGTTTGCACCTAATCCTATGGAATTAAGTAAATCGGTTTGAATACACGAAAGTTTAGAGTTTTCTGCTCGTGACATTCCGAGAGTCAACTGAATTGAAAAAATAGCCATTACAGATCGACAAATACAGAGTTGAATGTTCTAATTGTGTGGAAATTTAATCGAGTATCAAAATGTACAATTGACTAGTTTGTGCTTAGTTATTTTTGACCGAGTTAATATACCTTATTAAAACGATTCTTTTATTTTCAGCTCCTCCTATATCCTTTAGCGGTACACCACATGTTATACCATTTATACCTTCATTCGATCTTTTATCTGATGAAAGATCTTTGGCTTTTCGATGCGAAGCCTTAATACCATCAAACTATCATAGATACGTCTTTGACATAACCTGGTTTATTAATCAGAATAAAATCGTCGATAAGTACAATATCACACATAGTAAGCTATATAGCTAGTGACCGACGGAGTTCTTCACCGAAAAGACTGGGATTCCCATCCAAACGGAACTAAAGTTCTCGGATTTTGGGTAAGTGAAGTTTTTTTTTATATACAGCATGAATACTTAAACGTTTCGGTTAGTTGAGAAAATGATAAACAAAAAAAAAAATGGTTTAATTTTTTTATGATTTAATTTGTAACCATTTTACAGAGATTTAAATCTATATTTCAAAGAACTTCCCGATTTTACGCAGCCGACTGATCAAGTACCATGCGTTGTTTACCTTAGGCGAAAAACAGATGTGTAAAATAATAATCTGTGTTAAAGAGGGGTGTGGAGAAAGATACACCAAGGGGATAATATAAACACATAAGGCGAAAAAGACAAATGATGAAAAGACCAACTAGTCTACATCACAATTTATAAAATACAAAATGAATAGCTAATGAAAGAAAAACAAGCGAAAATGCCTGGATGTTAACGCAATTGCTCCTGAAATGTAAAATATTTCCACATCACATGCGGCAGGCGTCGTGTTAATACATTGTAATAAGTAATACATTAATTTTGATAGTTTATGAGCTGCAAAATACGATTAAATTCTGTCTTAACTATGAACTAACATAGTTTTTGTTTTTCTTTTGGTATTTTAGGCTCTTTGTTTTATCTAAATTGAGCACTGCAAATAAACAGGTGTGCCTTGGGCTTATTATGAAAAGTAGATATAACTTGTGTTACATAGTACACGAGTATTTCATATAATATTCATTAATGCAAAAAAGTGCCTGATACTCGGAACTCTTTTTAACTACATCTGTCGTATTTGTACTTTTAACAATACCCCTGAAGTAATGACATTGAGTGCAAGATATGAAAAACAAAATAAAATTAAAGATGTTTCCGGATTGCAAAAATATAAAATGTTCTCATAAGAATGCCTTGGGACGGCTACAAACATTGATCGTAGTACATATATAATACAGGTAATATGCAAAATGAGAGCAAGACCGAGTTCTGTCGGTGTTTCTTCGCAGTATTACAACAGTAAAGAGTTTTTCGCTGGAGCACAGGTAATTCACAACAATAACACAGTGCACGTTTATGTGTTCCTTTATTTATGTTTTACCTAACGAGAAAGAAAATTGAGGTACGATTGGCAATGATGCAACTATCCAATAACCAAATAGAGTCCCTATGAGGCGGATTTAAGTATATCACGGTAACCGCATAGTCCTGAAAATGGTTAACAATAATAAGAACAGGTAATATGAGTAACAATAAAACAACTCTTCATTTGAATCAAACACTAGTAACCCGAATTTAACTTGATCGGACAAAAACGTGTTAACGCTATTTAAATGAGATTGATCGTTATTTGATAAAGATTGACAAAAATTAAAAATTATATTTAATTCATTTCAATTCATATCAATTCATTTTAACGCCAGTCAAATAGATTTCTCTGCAGTCGATCAATTGAAATCAAGTTAGTGGTCAGTTGGGTCAAACTAATAGGCCACGCCCCTGTTAAGCTATTTCAAACATGCATTAATTCGTTTTAAACATGGATGAGACCCGCGGACTTTTTACAGGTAAATCACTCAAGCAAAACGACCTCGATGTATATATCGTAAGTAACGTGTGGTCCTTTGCAACTATTTACGAAACTTTATGTATTCCTGTATATTTACCGTTTCTCTTTTTTCTGTTTTACTATATTGTACTCGTAAATGCAATGTAGACACGGAAAACTACATAATTTGTGTACATAATTTAAATCGATGTGTCTTGAAGCAACATATATTCATTCTCTTGCTGTATATTGATATTTGGAAAAGCTTTTAATGAAAAACAAGATATTGTTGAATAATAAAATCGACGAAGATAATGTTGACGTTGAATATGATAAACAGAAAGGCATGCTCAAAATTCTAAATGAAGCAGCAGCCCACTGAACTTCTAAAACTGTGTTAAATTGTAATACCGGTCACTGGCCAAATCGGGCGTTAATTGTGGAAGAGAAACAAATATCAAACAAAAATATTGTTCTTACGACTCTGTAAAAAGATTATTGTGCTGTCATGCACCCTGACGTACTTGTAATAAATTAACATGTATTCTGTATATATGAGATAAATTTTAGTCTGCGATAAAGATGGGTAAGTTGATTTAAGTTTAACGACCTTGACAGGCTATTTGTCGGCATACTCTTACGTTTTTTAATGTTTTAAAAGAAAACATACATTTACGTTTTGGGCATTTAATATAAGTTTACTTTCCAAATTGAAATGAACATAAACATTGTTAAAAAAACAGAAAATGGAAAAGAAACATTCTGCATTGTTGCTTTCATATAATTTTATTTCCTATATATTTGAGCGGAAATTTCTAAGTTAAAACTGATTGTAGTATAGATAAAATATTTCATCTAGGTGCTCTCGTTACATATTAAAATGAATTTCATTGGTCGGAACGTTTGCAAACTTTCAATCCAGGTGTTCTCATCGAGGTCCTCGTTCATGTTTCAAATCAATACACAATATGAAGTCCAGTTCGGCAAAAAGAAATCAAATTAAAACTCTACGATGTCCGATTAAACAAACAGAATTCCGAAAAATAACACTTTTACGATTCTTCCAATCACGACAAAAATATCTATCTTTTTCTCCGATGAAAATCATTACTATTTATATCAGAACAAGTCAAAAGTTGCCGGAGCTTGATTTATGATGCATACGAAACTTTAATAAATAATAATCCGGTTTGTATTTTTCAAAATAACTTTTATATCCGATAAAAATCGAAAAATAAATTATCGATTTTTCTATGAGACAAAAATTATCCTTATTGGAGTCAAATTTGTAATAAAGGACAAACCATATCCTCATGTTTTTTATGCAGCACTAGTAAGCATAGTTCGTCTGTTATCGCTTCAAACCAAGCCATCATAAATACACCAGAGATTACTAAAAAGTTTTTCAGAATTACGAAAAATATGTTATAATCCTTGACCTTCCCGAATCAGTCGATTGTATGAAAGTTTTTTTTAAAGAAACAGGTCTTTTACTGCAAAAAAAAAAGAAGATAAAAGCGATTTTTGTTTGAAGTAACGAATGTCATTCTTGAAAAAAAGAAAGTTTTCGTGTTTTAGGTCGTCCTGATGCAAACGTAAAAGTTGAAATAAAAATTACACTCCGAGATTACACTAAAGACATTTCGCTAGCACACACGGGACTAGATTTATTAATCGTTCATTTGCAAGTCAAAAATAATAATTATGCCAAACAAATGATAAAACTTCCCAATTTAAAATTGAGAAAAATCCGACAGGAAACCAAAGTACAAAGGTACGGCATTTATCTAGAAACAATCTCCATCCAACTTCAAAATGTGAGGTAAATCGATTAGCTTACGCTAGCCAAGCAACCAACAGACAAAATAAATCTTGCCTCCCCGATGAAGACTATCTATAGACACGGAATAAAAACTAAGGAAATTATAATAGCATGTTAGATTGGTTACAAACACATTTATGCAAACATGAAGCAGCTGTTTCTTTACTGAACTGGTCAGTGGTAATACAAAACCAGGGTTTCAAAAAGATGAAGAAAAAGAAAAAGACATTTAAACATGTTAAAATTTATTTAAAAGCAAATCATAAATAGTGTTTAACTAAATTGAAAAAAAAGAATCATAATAGTCTATAATATGTATAAATTTATATCAGAAAGCTAACAGCAAAATGAAAGGAAAATATGTGTTGCTTAAGAACATTGACCTGGGCCGTAACAGCCTCATGTTTGAAATTTTAAAACAAAGTTGAAACAAAGGCTTGTCTTCATATCAAATTGTTTTCACGGCGAATGTCTTGCAAGAAGCAAACTCCCATTACTCCGGTGTCGCCCCTGCATAATTTTGCGTGATCCATGCATGTTTCTGAATTACTTGTCTTTTGTGCATTTACTTTCCTACTAAATGGCTATAGTACAAGTATTAATTTTCATTTGTAAATGTCTGGTTTCGCAATGATGCATGTCCACCAATATCCAGACATTGTGCGAAAAAATATACTTTAGAAGATATGATTCTATGCTGAATACAGAAAACATATACTAGTAGTCGTTTCTTCATGAAGAATTGAACTCTAACATTACAGAATACCAAACTGGCTCTCCCTTTTGAGTACTTCTATCTGGTGTCTTACATTTAAGGGTTTAACTTGTATTAAGTCGTGTCAACTTACTGTCAAGACAGACGCCTATATAGAAAATAAAGGAATATGGAGTAAAGGTACACGGGACCTTATCGAACACAAAGTCAGAGCTAAACAAAAATTCAAATTATCAATGGTCAGCGTTTTATTCCTGTTCATCTTTATAGTCGCTAGAGAATCTTCAACAATGAAAGAATCACTTGTTTACCAGAAGAACAAAACGACAATAGCAAGAAAAGATCTGAGAGTACTTAAGTTTCTGACAGCTAGTTCAAACTGTTACGTTTGAAATCTTCCTGTCCGTCATCTCGCAATCGTTATTTTTGAAGACCTTAAGTGAATGAATAATTTGATTTTCTGTCTCAGGACCTGCGCATATATAAAATACTTGCCACTGAACATTGAACCAAGTAAAATCAATACACATCGTTTCATATATAAAAATCAATCTACAGATGATAAAGCATTTCTTTGTTGGTTAGACTCCCTTTTTGGGAGTTGAACACTGTGCGGGACAAATTTCTTCTCATGGGTAGATATATTTTTCCCATGGGAAAATTAGTTTTTTCTTTTATTTGTTTCAGAATTTGTAAAAGTGCTATGAAATATCGAAATGGACTGACAATCACTAGTAACCAATGACTGGAACAATTTAACAGGCATTATAATAAATTAAAAGTATTTCTATCATACTTTTACACTCAATAGTCTTCTTTTTTTTTTTTTTTTTTTTATCGTTGAATGATTGATAGAAATTCTACCGTCCAGCGGCTGATTTTACAATTTGAATCTTTCACCTTTGTTTTCGGTCAATATCATCGTGCATTTCATGTAATAGTGTTCGCTGAACTGTCAAGTATCAGAAACATGTCTTTTGAATTTCAGAATTTAATTTAAGAATTAGAAAATTATAATTCTGTTTTAATCTATATACATGGGGAATGACGAATCGTGTTTTAAATTGTTTTCTAATTATAACCTTATAATTTCGTGAATTTACATCATAATCATTATGAACTTATTCTTTTTCGTCTACGTAGCTCGATATACGTGTTTTTCGCCCCTAGAAAGATGTGCACTTACATTTTTTGTTCAAATTTCCTAATCATGCTTATGCAATGTTGTAACTCGTCTACACAAAAATCTTTTATTTCAATTCATTTTTGGCAAACACCTTTGGAAGTCTTTTCTAGATCTTTTATAACCTCTCGGGTAATTATCAAAGAAAATCCAGAGTTTTGCATTTACAAGGACGCGTACGGATGATCTTTGTGATATATTCACTTGTACTTTACCCGTAGGCGGTCTTCGTGTACTGTAATTTATGGTTTAAAGGAATACGAATACTTTATTTCTCATAAAACTTCAATTGCTAGTTATCAAGAACATACATAAACATAACTATAAGGTAAAATTATCACATGCATGTGTAAACGATACAATTAAATAAACTTGGAGGACTGACTTTCACATTTATAACTCTTACATAGTTTTTCTAATATTACAATATTTGATGAGTTTAACTGTTGAACAGCTTTAAAGATATAAGGGTTTGACTAACAGTAGTTCCTTAAACATTTCCTTCTTTTTCTATATTTTAAATGTTTTACAATTCATTATGTAATGGTACTCGTCATCAATGTTGTTTGTGTCACAGAGACGGCATATTCTGTCTTCTCTGTGTAAATCCTGACACCTTCTAGACTCAATCGGCAACTACCACATCTATATCTGCGTAATGTATTATTTTAGAAAGGTAAAAAGGAAAAGTAGTTTTCAAATTGATAATTCTTTTTGAAAATACGACAACATTATGTTTTATGCGATTCTGCAATAAAAGCAAAGAATTCTTCTTGAAACTGGTCTTTGGGTTTTTGTTTAAGACATTTTGACACCCATTTATCACAAACTGTGCACAAGGACGGATAACTAATATACGTCCTTGCTGTGCATTATAATTCAAAATAGTTGTAATTTGCAATTGTTTTAAATTTGTATTTTTTCCTCACTAGATAGGTGAAAGTATGTATAAAATTTAATGTAAATTGCGAAAATGCATTACGAGCATTAATCTATACTTTTAAGTTAGAATTTAGAGTCTCAACTTTTTTCAAAATCTTTGTTATATTACCCATGTATTATTTAAGTTTATGTCAAAGGCGTTTGATTGGATAATAGTTAAAGGTAGGCGTGGTTTTTGGTAACTTTCCTCCAATCAACTGGCCTATTCGACAAACCTGTGTGCGCTGATGCGTGTAAACTGGGTATTGTAACGGTACGTGTCTTACATCAGAATCTATCGTGCGTGACCAATGTTTATTGTATTATTTCTTGTCATGTGGTTAAATTATCTGAAAAAGTTCCAAAGGTTACAACTTTTTGAAAGATTTTTTTCGGCAGAAACCAACAGCAATATTTGACGAAGACGAAGACGAAATAAAGGATTAAATTTTAACGTCCAGTGACATATCTTACAATGATGTCGAAACAGAACTTGAAATTGACAATAGGTTTTCATAGAACCGCCGCTTTTCCAAAGAATTCACGCTTAGTTGCTATTTCACAACTTCGGGTTCGCATTATAGTTATACATGTACAAATAACTAACAATAAACAAATTCTGATGATTTCTGCAACTGTTCTATGACCTTTTAGTTGTAATATAAATCTGTGATTTTTCTATATTCGTACTTTCGACGAAGCAAAGCAAGTTCGATCTAGATCTGGACATTTATGCATTAAACATTTACAATATTCAATAGTTGTACAAAATTTTTGTAGTACATGTAGAAAATCCGTCTTTTCGGATAAAATCTTAATTTACGTACCATTGTAAAATTGAGAATGGAAATGGGGAATGTGTCAAAGAGACAACAACCCGACCAAAGAAAAAAAACAACACTGAGCAGAAGGTCACCAACAGGTCTTCAATGTAGCGAGAAATTCCCGCACCCGGAGGCGTCCTTCAGCTGGCCCCTTAACAAATATATACTATATATATATATATAAGTACGTCTGAGTCAGTTATGAATATAATTATTTTCTGTGACTGTATCTTGATTACATTAATTTGTAGGATCCTTTACTATAGATAATTTAGCTGATCTGTAAACAATAACATCTTCATGCCTTATATATCATGTACTGTAGTACGCCGCTAGATTAAAACTGACGTGGAAAGGTAACACATGCCCACCGAAAGCTCTTTTTTGCGTCTAGCGGGACGGCTGCAGTGTGGGCGATTTGGTGTCACGATATCACAGTAGCATGGGTTCGAATCCCGGCGAGGGAAGAACCAAAAATTTGCGAAAGCAAATTTACAGATCTAACATTGTTGGGTTGATGTTTAGACGAGTTCTATATATGTATATATATATATATATAGTCCAGTGACAATAAACGCCATACTAATTTCCAAATTGTACACAAGAAACCAAAATTCAAATAATACAAGACTAACAAAGGCCAGAGGCTCCTGACTTGTGACTTGCGCAAAAATGCGGTGGGGTTAAACATGTTTATGAGATCTCAACCCCCCCCCCCCCCTATACCTCTAGCCAATGTAGAAAAGTAAATGCATAACAATACGCACATTAATATTCAGTTCAAGAGAAGTCTGAGTCTGATGTCAGAAGATGCATATACGGACCCTGGATTTAAATCAGATATGATCTGGCGGTTTTTCAAAATACATATTTTTAATTGTGACTATCTTTAGTTCCGAATCTTTCTATCATTCTATATAATTAATTTAGTTTAAATGAAAATAAGGAACTTGGAATTAAAACACTGTTGAAGAGAAACTACATATTCGGGTTAAATTCACCTCAGTTTGTTAATTCAAGTTTGACATCTAACATCTTAATCCGTAATCCACATTTACCTGACGACCTTAAATTGTTTATTGTTTTTTTTTCAATCGAATATCCTCACACAGGAGACTGAGACAAATATGTTATTTGTAATGGTATTTATCAAAACTAAAATGATGGAAAATATCTTTGTAGAAAATGAATTTGCCTAATAAGCGAATAATTATAATACATAGATTTCAACATCTTCAATAGAGAGATTACTGATAAGATGTCCAAAATATCATGTACATGTATATTGCGATTAGTGCTATATAGTATGTCAATGACATTGAATGCCGCTGAGTGTAAAATATTTGTCAGCTTAAAAAAATATTTTTGACACTGCTGGTTTTAATTTTCTGACTCAAGTATAAATTTAAGAAAAGTTTATAGTTTCTAAATATTTTTAGATTCAATATTTTATCATTATTATTATTTCAAAGTCTCACCACATACAAACATAAAATGAGAATCACAGAACTAAACAATAATTTAAAAAGATAAATGAGAGCCGTATAAGACACAATATATAAATATAAACAAATTTTTACTCATTTACATTCAAAATTTACAGTGTCCGTATACTGAATGAAATTAAACATCTTTTTCTTTAAGAACAAGTGAAAAAAATGCCGTTTCTTTTCAATATGATATTGTTGATGTTTCTGGCACCTATTGCAGCAACATTGTCGTTATTGAATAAATATATAAATTGTTCGCTATTTGATATTTATAAATTAAAATGTTAAGCTTAATGTATCATGATATGTCTATAATGGGCATTTTAAAAGCACAGGAATATAAAAAAAGAAGATGTGGTATGATTTCAAATTAGACAACAGTCCACAAGAGACCAAAATGACAGAGACATTAACAAATATAGGTCACCGTACGGCCTTCAACAATGAGCAATGCCAAATCCGCATGGTCAGCTATAAAAGGCCCCGATATGATAATGTAAAACAATTCAAACAAGAAAACTAACCGCCTTATTTATATAACAACAAAAAAAATGAACGAAAAAAATATGTAACACATAAACAAACGACAACTACTGAATTGCAGGCTCATGACTTGGGACAGGCACATACATAAATAATGTGGCGGGGTTAAAATTGTTAGCGGGCTCCCTGTCCTCCCCCTAGTCTCGGTCAGTGGTATAAAAGTACATGTACAACATAAAAACGAACTATAATAATCAGTTTAAATAGGCTTAACTCATCAGATGGACAAAAACATGGAGGGTAGAGTGTAATATTTGTAACTGGTCGTTAAGCAACCATGAATCATTTAATCTATTCATTATATTTTCATCTCTTTATTCTGTAATTTAAAGTGCTTATCCCATTATCATCTTTATTTCTGTAAACTCTATTTATTTACTTTCATAGCCTAATATATGTACATGTACATGGTATTTGTTACAGGAACAATTTTGACATAAAAAAAATTACAACAAAGTTAGTGTCCATATTTTCAGGACACGGTAAATGACTTGAATTTAGCTAGAAGGTTTTTTTTCTAAGAAAATCCAGTTTTTAACACACTTATGCTTAATACTCACACTATCAGCCCACTTGTGAACTTTTGCACTTGAGCTCATGTTATTTAATCTACACCACAAACGAATAATACTTTTCCACTGTTTATCAAAATTAGGTGGTATTCCTAAGTCTCTAGTAACTGTAGCATTTGGTGCATATTTTTGTACTCCGAGAAAAAAATCTACAAGCCCTATTATGTATAGAGTTAATACAGGAATATGTTTTTTGACCCCATAAACCTGCTCCATATTATATTATAGGACAAACCAATCTTTCATACAATTTTACAAATACAACGAAACAAACACCACCTGAAACAATCGTTTTACAAAAATAAATCAACTTCGAATTACAATGAAGTTTGACTAAAAACCCCAAAAAAGTATCATAAAGTCAAAATAATTAACCTATAAAAAAATACACTCAAAAAAGAAAGAAATACAAAGTTTTGTTTTAAATCCTACAAAAACAAACAATTATATAACACGGCAAACAAAAAGGTGGAAGCCGTGTAATTGTTATGTTTCTTTATTTCTGCATGGGTCAGTGATTTTATTACCTTGTTAATTACTGGCACGTGTCGTCGGACAAAACCTTTAATGACAGAAAAAATCAAATTACGACTTAACTACAATTTCTAATGACTAAAAAAATCCGATACATTATCTTAAAAAAAACAGCGTCCGATGGTATCTTTTTTACATTCATAGCACCATCCCATCATGGGCTTAGTGCAGCTTCTTGAGCTTAGTGCACTAAGGCGGCCTAGGTGGTGTTTAGACGCTCCCTAATATACCGTCGTATATTACAAAAAATGAGAATGGAAATGGGGAATGTGTAAAAGAGACAAAAACCTGACTATAGAGCAGACAAAAGAGGAAGGCCTATATTACGGGTCTTCAATGTAGCGAGAAACTCATGCGTATACATGTACATACATGCATTATTGTATGCACATGCTTGGAATATAGATGCATATATATACTTGTACAAGTCCAAGATTGTGTTATAAAGTATTTCTTATAAAAATACAGGAACATTTTAATGCTAATCCAAACGCACAGGTGTCAATATCTGCAAATCTTCCGGTTGATACAAGTTGTCATTTAAAAAAAGTGAAATTATAGTGTATTTTATGGATGAATAGATAAATTTATTTTAAAGAATTACAATCCCTTAAAAACGAGGCACCATCATATATACTTATAAAACAGCTCAAATTCAAATCACTGAAGAGACATGTATTTTCGAAATGCGCATCTGGTGCAAGAACATTGGTACCGTTAATTTTATTCTATAGATATTAACCAGTGACCCGTGTACTAATTTTTAGGAAAAGGGATAGAAAAAGTATGAAACAAAAATAACCGGAAACTATATTTTCAAAATGCACTGCATAATTGAAACCGCTTTAAGGTGTTTCATTTTATTTTATGTTTGTGCGTATACGAAAAAATGATAGCAAGTTAAACTTCAATGTTCATGACTTACAAGTATTATATTTCTTGTAAAATTGATAGATGAGCGTTTTTCACAAATACCGAACATAAGAATATAGCGTAAACGTCAATAAATGGACAAGCAACCCAACGAGAAAAATATAATTTCAGAGGCATCTACATGTACATGTATAACTAGTTTTGAGTTAGAGAAATCATTCAACATTTTCAATGCCATGCATACGATTTATTTCAGATTTGTGCGTTTTTTCGATTTACGAATAAGTCAATAAGATACAAAAAAGTAATTGAAGCAAAAAAAAAAAAGATACATGAAATAACGAATTAACAAAAGTTTACAAATACATACCTAGGTGCTTTTAATAAAACAACATTTATTTTTTATATTATTATAATTTTATGTTTATGTACCCGATATGGAGTTCTTCTGAAATTAAAAATCACTTGAATGGGTATTTCGGGTGTATATACCTGTATAACACGTGATACTTACATGTACAATATACGGAAATGACACGGCTGGGTATTGTAAAGTTACTGAAGGTAGATTACTGGCAGGTGTATATCCCCGGGCGAAAAAATTACTGATTTGTGAAAACGGTTCTAGGTGTAATTTGTCATATTGTAAACGTTTGAATAGCGCTCATCTCTTCTGTTTTAAAATATTAATTGCGCCAATAAATGGAACTTGACACATTCCCCATTTCCATTCTCAATTTTATTAATTGTGTCATATTTACCTCGAAACTATTGCCCAAACTATTAACATATTTACACGTACATGTAACATTAGAATACTTACTTCAACTGTTAAATAACTTTATAATTACTAAAATTCGAAATTATATACTTCTCCTTCCGTATGCCATGTTTTTGTGTCAATTCTATCTTAAAGTTTCCATCAGGTCCATTGTGCACTTTTTTGTCAGTCTAAGTGCACTAAGGAGGCCCTTTCAGTTTGCGAATTCTGAACCTACATGTAAATACCAAAAAGGACCTCCTCAGTGCTCTAAGAAGAAACATTTGAAAACAAGTGTATAATATTTCAGTGTATGTAAAGTGCGGATCCTAAAATATCATTTTTACTGTATATGCCATAAATGTCTAATGTAGAAATTCAATGATAAATAAAAGACGAACTTTTTTTAATTTTTGAAGAAAATGAGGAAAATTGGTTAAAATGTATATGTTCAGAAATACATAATACTAATTAAACAAAGTAAGAGATGCGAGCGGAGTTTTATCGCGCCTAAAGCCATCCAGCTGTGAAATATATACCAAAATAGGTGAATATTTAGGACATTTCACGAACAGATCGTGCAGGTGCTTTATAACTAACAGGTAAGATGTTGTTGCAGTAAAAAATATTCATTTTAATACAAATATTAAAGTTGTATAACGTAGAATATGTTTTGTCATTCAGTTTCTTCATATTTAACTAAATTCCACCATGATGATTTCGTAATGCTAGTCATGTTTACTGTCGAATAATGATACTATTCTTTCATTTTCACTGTGGAGCGAATCATTAGTATTGTATATGCGGTGCATTTTCACTGTATAATTATTTTTTTTATCTATTACAGCTCATTTCTTTAAGCATGTAGAGCAAGACTTTAGTTGATTTGCTTGCTTTTTTTATTGGATAATCATTATGATAACACCCAATTTAATTCAAATATTAAAAATACAGGTTAAACTATGCCTATTCATATTGTTTAAAAATGTCAATCTTATTTACAAAGTTTGTATAAACAATTATACAAACAAAGCAAGCAAGCCAACCAAAGTTTTGCTTTACATGCATTAGGAAATAAGCTGTAAAGCCTTAATTTAGCCGACTTGCTCAAACAATAGATAAAGTAAGAGACAGATTTGATAAAATTTAACTTACGGAGGAAAGTTTGGTTTTAAAACACTCTTAATAAATTCAATAGAAATAACATTTATTTCAAATGTATTCCATTTAGTTTCTTATAAAGCGTATAGGGATCTTTATCCTTATTTTTTTATCCATTTCCATGACACTTCACCACTAATTACGTACATCTTGATATAGATTGCACCTTTGTTTTCCCGTTTAAAAGGTTTTACACTGGAGCCCTTTATAACTTGCTATTCGGTGTGAGCCAAGACTCCATGTTGAAGACAGTATTTTGACGTATAATGGTCTACTTTTATAAATTGTGAATCGGATGGAGAGTTGTTTCATTGTCACATACGACATCTATATATGGCTCAAAAACGAAACGAGACGGGATAAAAAGGGACACAAAAATCCATGCTACTTTTTTACTATATTTATAATGGGCTTAATATGAGTCAAAATAGAGTAAAACACTAAAATAGTGGGTCGCATTTGGGTATAAGCGTCACGCCGGATTGCCGATTTTTTGAAAGCGTGACAGGTGAAAGTCAAATGATTGTGAAGTGAAAAACGGGAAATGAAGTCTAGCGGGACACGGATAATCACAAAAAAATAGAACTGCATAGTATAAGCGGGATACGGGAATCTGACAAAACAATAAGCGGAATACGGGAATCTGCCAAAACAGTAAGCGGGATCCGGGATCAGAACCCCCCAATGAGACCCCAGAATAAGATATTTTTGTATATTCATCCTATTGTTACAGTCATGCCTTCAATAACAAATGTATTCGATGCATGCATTTTTTTATATTTTTGATCCCTTTTTCAATTTTGTGGGGTCCAAATTTATAGACAAATGTCCTTTAATATAGATATTTGGAATTCGTTGACATGCTGAATCTAACCGTGTATCTAGTTTGGGGATTGTTTGCCTAGTTGCTGAAATAGCCCACATAGAGTTCCAAAGGGTCTATAATCAACAAAAATGAATTGAAGCATGCATTTCATGTACAATAACCCATATGTGTATGGTTTTACCTCTGCGGTAGTATCCATTCGCGGATCTAGAATTTTTCATTAGTAGGGGCCCACTGACTGCCTAAGAGGGCCCGCTGCTGTCACGCTCCAGTGATTCCCTATATAAGTTAAAATCAAGGAGAAACGTAATCTGAAGAATACAATATGACATTTTGAAAATCGCTTTTGTTACAAGTTTGAATAGCTATATATTTGATGAAGAATGAATGAGGAGTTTGTATTTCAATTTGAAAATACATGTATCATAAATCCTAAAGTCATCAACTAAGTTTTTTTTTCATTTGTTGCAAGTGCATTTATCACATTATTCTACAATAAAAATTCCTCGCATCTTTGAAAATTCTACATTAATAATGACTGCACTAACAGTGATAATTCATCGCATCTATAGTTAAAATGGATCGCTTTCAATAATCGATATGCTATATTATGATGCTTTTATAACACTTTTTTGAATTTTAACGCTATGTTTGTATATTATAAAGACATATCACAATGAAAATATGTTAAAACGTAACTTAAAATCTTTTAACTTGATATTTTCAAAACGTAAACAAATACAGTTTTCCCATGATCCTTTATTCTACAATAGACATACCCGCATATAACAGTAAAAATGAACTAGCTGGATTCGCACTTTATATACACTGATATTTGCACAATTAAATGATTGTTTTATTGGCGCAAATGAATGTTGCAGTTTTTATGATTAAGTGATACAAAAAAAAAAAAAAAAGAATTCGCGTAATTAACTTGTGGCGCAAATTAATTCTTTTTTAGCCAAACTGGATATCGGCCTTCAAAACATTGTGTATACACAAACAAAGCAATATTTATCTTTTACGCAGTCTAGCCGGAGAATAAAAGTTTTTGCAATTTGTGTAGGATTTTAATTTTAGAATGCAACGAACAAGTAAGAAGATCGTTATGCACGATGAAAGGGAAACATTTGGTGCGTCGATAAAAATTTCATGGATGCACTTGATAATTGTAAAATTTCAAGTCTTTAAATAACATCCATTTGTAGAACTGATTATTTCGATCCTTCAAATATATGTAGAATAATAATAAAGAAATATATTATTAAGTCTCTTTCATATAAATACTGTAGATTTGTATTTGATCATCGATTGCAAACATAATGTTCAGTGAGAAATATTTCATGTATTCGTACAGAGAACAAATCAACTTCTTTCAGAATACAATTGATTGGTTATTGAAGTAAATGATTTGCGACAGAATAAGTGAAACTTGGCCAACAGCTTACCTCTAAAATAAAGAAATATAAAAAAAGATAGAGTTAATTCTGTATTTTACTCATACTGCACTTAAGCACTTTTTACAGTCAATACCGAAAATATGAAATACATCGATTTAAATTATGTACACAATGAATAATTTCTGTGTAGTTTTCCGTGTCTACATTTACATACGAGTACAATATAGTAAACTGTATAATTTGTGTATGTATTTGATCCTATGAGCTGTATATTAATTTTCTTACGGAAATAAAGAATTATTATAGTTAAAAAGAAAAAAGAGAAACGGTAAATATACAGGAATACATAAAGTTTTGTAAATAGTTGCAAAGGACCACACGTAACTTACATGCCACGAGTTTTCATAGAACTTGGCAATTTTTGAAACGCATGTTTATATGCGATAAAGATCTAGTGCATTTGAGCAAATTAAAATCATGTTATATAATTATCTATCTATTTTATTTTCAACAAATTCACAAGTTTTGCATTTTTAAACCGCGTGTGCATATATATTTTAATGTTTTTATTTTAATTCCTTATATATGAACATGTCACGTGTATTATTTGGGCGCCCTATTATTCATTCGCTTGTTTAAATTGTGAAACATGTGACTTTACTAAGACTGTACGCATTTAAAGTTTGAAACAAAAAACTGCAATTGGCGCAAATTGATTCTGCCCAAACGATAGATACATCGAGGTCGTTTCGCTTAAGTGATTTACCTGTAAAAAGTCCGGGTCTCATCCATGTTTAAAACGAATTAATGCATGTTTGAAATAGCTTAACAGGGGCGTGGCCTATTAGTTTGACGCAACTAACCACTAACTTGATTTCAATTGATCGACTGCAGAGAAATCTATTTGACTGGCGTTAAAATGAATTGATATGAATTGAAATGAATTAAATATAATTTTTAATTTTTGTCAATCTTTATCAAATAACGATCAATCTCATTTAAATAGCGTTAACACGTTTTTGTCCGATCAAGTTAAATTCGGGTTACTAGTGAAAAGAATAACGAGTCGCCAATTATCCACAAGTACTGAACAACACTGTATTAACGTTGGACAGGTGAATACAATGCTGCTACTTGAGATTGATTATATTGCGCCAAGCCTTCCCCTTAACATAGGACAGCAATGCAACAGCACATTTAGCACAACTACATTCTACAAAACAATAAACAATCAGAATAAACTGCTATAGACGGCGATAAACGACAACCAATGATCTACACCCATCTGACTTTGGGCATGCACTAATAGATTGATGCAACAAAACGCATCATTAATAGCGCTTAACTCTTAACACTCAACAACTTATGTCCATGAACAATATTTGCATCCATGTGGATTTTCAAACGAATCAAAAACCGGAACTTGATGAAAGCAATATTCTGTACGTTGTATTAAGTCTTTTTTTTATTATTTTACTTTGTTTATGATACAGATAGAGAACACATCTTACACCGTGCAAAGCGGAAAGGAAGTTACTATTCGGATAAAATCAACTGTCCCAGTAGCTTGCGTAGAAGTACATGGTCATATGGTGATAAATATTGAGCTCTTTAGTCTGAAGGATCAATTTCAAGGTAGACCGGCTAACTGTAATGACAGTTTACCAGATGAAGAAATAAAGATTTCCAAGAGTGCATGTGGACTAGTATTTGATGGTTCCAACTGGGACGAGTATCACAGCTTCAAATTGCAAACACTAAGTGATCAAGCATTGCGAAAAAGCTATAAATGTGCAGCTAAACTGATTGCTAAGTCAAATATAGATACATTATGTCTGAATTATCAGCTACCAGAAGTATATGTAAGTAATTTAAAGAAACTAAGTTAATCTAAGATATCACTTTGATCTGCAAAGCAGATTTAGATAATATGTTCATCAATAAAAAAAATAACATTACAAATATACCAATGACTGCCTGTCTCGTAATACAGAAACAATATAATAAAACGCATGTTTTACAATAGTAAGGTCACGGTTGGTAATCTACACACGCAAAACATTTGTTTCTGCAATGAACACCGTTAAATACTATAAGGGGAAATCATTCATGTAAAAAACAAAGCATAGGTTCATTCATGCGACACTTTATAAATCCAATATGAATATATCTTGTAGTTGATTCTTCATGGTAAACAAATGAATGAAGCGTGTCCTATTTTAAATAAACAATACGATACACATATCTTTTCTTTAAACTGATATGCGATAATGGAATAATGTAAACTTGAATTCTATCGTATACAGTTTTTCAATAGAATGTAGTACTGTATATTTTACTGAATTGTTATACTAGTTACAATATATATTATGGTTGTTCTTCATAATACAGTGCTTCGTGATTTTAATTTACTTTTAAGACAATGCTGTACAGTGAAGCCTGCCTTTACACTCACTCTGCTCTCATTTATTAAGAATTGACAGTTTCATTAGAATGGCATAAACTTGTGAAAACAAACAAATTTGACAAACAATTGTGTAAACCTACACTTTTTATCGTTTTTGTTTATTTTATTTTTTTCGGCAACATTACGTATCAGAATGAACTGCAGCCTTACTAATGGGGAACCACCTTTGTGTAAAGCAAGTCAGAATGGACAAGTTAACGTTGTCAAAAGACTGTCACAACATTCAGCAAACGTAATTCGCTATGATTTTATATCACCACTGTTGAAAGCATGTTACAACGGACATGTCAATGTTGTGAAAGAACTTCTTGCGCATGATGTTGATGATATTAACCTCTGTGATAATGATAAATCTTCTCCACTTTTTGGGGCAATTCGTGAAGGACATGAAAATGTTGTTACAGAATTGTTACAAAATTCAGCTATAGTAGATAATAGGAATGATATCGGTGTGACACCTATTTGTATAGCAAGTCAACAAGGACATGTTCACATTGTTAAACAATTGTTACAACATTCGGCCGATGTCGTATATATGAGACACTTCTGACCAATCTCCTCTTCATTTTACGAGGATGAATGGCCACTTGGAAGTAGGGTTGTTGCTGTTAGGAAAACAAGGAAATCAGAAATAGTGTTGAATTTTCTAACTTTGTATTTTTATACATTAATCTAGCATTTTTTTTTTATTATCTTCAAATAATTCAAGCTAGTTAAGAACTGGACGTGTTGCAGGACACTTTTGTCAAATATCCAAGCTGTAGATAGTTTTAGGTGTAGTATATCGTTTGATTTTCTATGTGTGCAACGCAGAGATTTTAAAACAATAGGTGACAATATATTAATTGTTTGCTTGCGTTCGTGTTGATTAGTTTCATTTTTTTGCAAGGCATTGTCAGTTTGTATACTTATGAATATGAATATCCCTTTGGTATCTTTCAACTATTCAATTCTATGTCAATGAGGTGTACATTGACTAATTTGTGGAGTGATATAATTCTTAATTTCTCGAATGTACTTACACGGAGATATGACATAATAGATATAAAACAATTTTGCACAGTTTTACTTTATAAAATATATTTACAGTTCTACTCTTAAAACGATTTTGACAGTTCTATTATTGATATGTTATACTATATAAAAGATTTTAACAGTCCTACACTAGAACTGGTTCTCACACTTCAAATTTGTGGAATAGTGGTTAGGACAGGTAATTTTTATTTTTTGGGTGTTGTTTTTTACGAAATAAAATGTTATTCTTGTTTTATTAAATTGACATTACATTTGTTATACATCTGTTGTTTTCTTTTATGGCTTGTTGTTGTTAGTGCATAACAAATTTACTCAAACTCAAATCCAATTTAATATTCTTGTACCTAAATAAAACAAATCTATTTTTTTAGTAATCTACTTGTGATAATATAGACGTCACAAAAAATACGTAACTTTTTGTGGCGTTGGTGAATTCATGTGATGTGCAGTTTATACTTCGTTTTTGGTGTCCTGGTGTGCTCTCGTAAATTTATGGGAGGTGTTCGTTTTTAATATTCTTCGGTGTAGAAGTTGTAATGTACTGTTATATTATTTATTCAAGTGTTTCTCTGTACTGAATGTACTTACATTTGTTTGTACTGTATTCCTGTCACGTAGCGGTATCTTTAACATTAAAAGATAGGCGGGAGGTTTGACTATCCATAAAAACTAACCATGTTTTCTTATAATGCCCTGTATCAAGTGACGAGGCAGTTGTTATCCAATAATCCGTGCCTATGTTTGTTGGCGTTTGTTTTTGTTGCAGTTCAGTGTTTCTGCTGTTCCGTTGTTTCCCCCTTGGAGTTGATGTGTTCCCTAGGTTTTTGTTTGTTACCGGGTAGTGTTTTCGCCTAATCGATTTATGACTATCAAACAGCGGTATACTGTTGCCTTTATTTTCCCTTTTTTTGTTTTTGCTTTGGGCAATCCTGACACATCGTATTTAAAGGGTAATATTTGTATTCTAAAAAAACCAAATTGTATCACATTGATAAAAGAATATTCCAAACAAAAATAGGGACTCTTTCTGAATCACATGGTAATGAAAATCGAACTTAGACCTATAAATATTATTGTGTTTTATGTATTCAAGAGGTGATTATGTGATTTATTTCATATTATTTTGTTTTTGAAACATTCCAATTAATATAATATATCGTTTCCGCAATCTAATTACAAATATATGTTCATTGTCTAAGGGTACAGCCACATTTTTCAATTAGGAAATATTAAAACGTTTTATTAATCTAATTGCAAAATAAATACTGTTCTCTGAGAAAAGAGATATAAAAATATTTATATTAAATCTTGTAAAATTTATTAAATAAAGGCTGCGTTTCTGCGTTACACATATATAAAAACCAGTCGAACTGAACATGAATGTCAGGACATTGCCAACAAAATTGTCCCTACAGTTGGTCTGTCATTCTATAAATTATGACACTTCTGTTATGACAACAAAAACAAATTTTACCAGGAACTGACACATATAACCCAATATAATACAAGTCCAGGCTAACAAGGTGAATATACTGTTATTAATGCGTAGTGACACCTTTAAAAATGTTGCATATAGATAAGTATGAAATTTTAACTACATATGCATGATTAATATACTGGGTAATTTTCAAATAATATGTCAAAACTTACAAAGGAACTGTTTAGTACTAAACAAACGTGCAATCTCTACGTTGATGTATGTTTGGGGCTTAGTTAAGTTGTAAATAGTATCTAGCACTTGTATTTCTGTGTACTAACAACGACTGAGTGATCCTACTTTTCAAACTTCCTCATACATATCAATTCAATAAAATTCCAAATTTCATCGACCTATCAAAAGCGATTCCCTTTGTACATACCAAATCAAAACTTTAACATGTAAATTGTGTAGTAGGCTTTGTCAATGAACCACGACTGAGGGGTCCCTGTTATAGCCCAGATATGATCTGATGGTAAAACAACTGCATATCAAATATTCTAAATGGCGATTAGCTGTTAGGCTTGAATGTGATTCAATAGATTATAGAAGTCACAACAAACGCAATAAAAAGAACCAATGCGATTTCGTAGAGTCCAGACACATCAATTGAGTTCCCTTTCTCGCCTAGTATATAATATACATCATGATTTTATGCACTGAAAATTTGAAGATGGTGTCAGATATTATAAGCATTATACAAGTGATGCCTTGCGCAAATGAACCACAAAATGTATACGTCTTGCATAAAAAAGAACTCAAAAGCTACAAAATATAAAAAATCAAAACTTACAAGTCGAAAAGAGACCAACAAAACCATGGCGAAAACAAAATACGGTATAGAAAACAACAATCCAAGAAAAACTACAAAAAGAATTCAAATACTGAGAAACATTAATATGATTAACCTAACCAAAATTCAGGTTTTAATATCCAGTACTCGGGAAGGATGTTTGTGTTTCAGTGTAAACTAAACGTGTGCATGGTACAAGACAAACCAAAATCTAGAGTCTTCTTATATAAAATGTTCATGATCATCGTAACAGCAGTAAATTGTGTATCCATCTAATACAATTATAACTCTCCGATCTTTTATTTAAAGCATATTGATTTGATGCGTGTAATATGTAAAAAAACAAAAACAAAAAACAAAAAACAAAAATAAAACACTAAGAACAAAACAAAACTTTTTCATTATTAAACTTAGTTTAACAGTCTTTGAATCAGACAACTTAAAAAAAACATCTATTTGTAACAGACTGTTCGTATATTACTCAATTATTTCTTGTTGCAAATTCCATTTTTTTCTCCTTAGATTTGTTTTTCATGATCCTTCACACGTACATGTCAGTTATTAAACAAATGCTTGTTACAAGGTGAATTGTGTATAAGACTTGAAGAGTTGTTAATTAGGATCTGCATTATATGTTTACTGATGTTTATCTGCAGTTGTTATTGACGCAAGTTCAGTTCACATTTTCCTTCAACAAAGGCCAATAAAACTGGATTTGTGTAATGCTACAGATGGGTGCGGTCCTAACCTTGACAAAAGTTAACTTAGAGTTAACTTGTTGACTGCTTTCTAAGTTAACTTGAGAATTTTTAAGCAGTCAAGCAAGTTAACTTCGTTGTTGGTGGACCAGACCTACGGTCTGCTTTTTTAGGACTGCTGCAGACCTATCGACAAGTCTGCTCCAGACCAGACCTGTGGACAAGTCTGCTTTTAACCAGTCCTGAGGACAGGTCTGCCCCAGACCAGACCTGTGGACAAGTCTGCTTTTGACCAGTCCTAAGGACAGGTCTGCCTCAGACCAGACCTGTGGACAGGTCTGCCCCTGACCAGACCTGAGGACAGGTCTGCTTTTGACCAGACCTGTGGACACGTCTGCTATTGACCAGACCTGAGGACAGGTCTGCTTATGACAGATTATCGTTATAAGAGTTTTCATATCAGACTTGAGCTTTCATTAAAATATGTAGACAACGAGGCTTGTATAGGGTATATTGGGATACGGGATATTTGCCATTTTAATTTTAGGGATACGGGATATTTGTCCTAAAAGTAAATGGGATATGGGATATTGATGCATTTATAAGGATATTGAATTTTTAACATGAAAAAAAAATAAGTTAAATTTAAAAGTTAAGTACAGAAATATTTACATCTCACTTGATAAAATTACCCCAAAAAGTTTAATATTAAAGGTCATTTTAGTGCTTTGTTGATTTTAATTGAGTTAATGGTCGTTTTATTTAAAAGTCATCCAAATGTCACCGGGGAAACTGGGTGACTTGTAAGGTCGTGTAACCAGAGCCTGACTGAATGGCCTCTTGTTACTGAAACTGTGTGATGCACCTGATCACACAACGAATGATTGCTGTGAATAGCAATGAGAACTCTGAGACTGAAACTCTGGTGAAACCTAACTTCTAAGACTCTGGAACTAGCGACGAATAAACCAATAATTCAGCATGGAATACTAATACTTTTATTACAGATGGACTGTGTTCAGTGTAAAGTCCTGAGTCCGAATCTTGCTTATAAAAATTATAAACAAGAATTTATATAAAATTGAATTGACAAGTATAGACATAACAAATAACAATTAATTTGAGTGATATTGTTCACTGACAAAGATTAAACTATTTTTAGAACTTGAAGAATAGATATTAAATGATAATCTGATTATGACAATTAAGAACATACATTATGAATAAGGTAAAATGTCACTAATTAGCTAACCGATTGAAACATGTCACTCAATGTCCAAACTATCTTAAAGAATTAAATTGCATTTCACAGCATGTTGATTTTAAGTCCTGGATATGAAATGTAAATAGAAACGAAGTTATAAAATGAAATGAATTATAAAATAAAATGAAGTATAAAACACAGAGAATTAAAGCCTAAAATATCAAAATTGAGAATTTTGAATTAAAGTCAAAAATATTAAACGAAGCTGCTTTTTCCACTGTCACATATGCCTCTCCTCCCAATTAAGTCCGTCCTCGGACTTAGCACTATCTAAATCGGCCTCCTCTGCGGTTGTTATAGTGTCTGTTGTTGTAGTTAGGTCGCTGTTGGTGTTGACTGGAAGACAACATATAATTTTCATGCCGAAGGCTTTGCAGTTCTTCTGTCAGCTGTTTGACAGAATTTTCTTGAGATTGAAGTTTAGAATGAAGGTCTGATTTTTCATTTTTCAATGTTTCTATTTCGTCCGTAAATTTGGTTGAACGCATAAAGTAAAGATCTTGCACCATTTTCACAGTCTTGTCTTTTTCAATTACTTGGTCCTTTAATTCTTGAATTTGATTCACATATTCCTCATTGTTCATATCACTGCAGAGTTACTCCCCTTATTGAAGTAGTGAACTTATTTCGACAAAACAGAAAATGATGTGTTCTTCATCCATTCGACTATTCAAGGTATTTTATAATGTTCAATTATTCATATTATTATGCGTAACATTCAATTCTTCATGCACATACGTTATAAACATTTTCTCATGGCAATTATTCATTCAAATGGCCAGTGCATAGAAAAGGGGGGTGCTCTTGCATTCATGTTTTATTTGTGTTTGTCAGTTATATTTATCTGGCACATTGTACATAGCGTTTGGTTAAATATTTTATATAGTTTAGTAAGAACTACATTAATTGTTTATTCAGAAACAGGTTTAAATGAGATAAACCTACTTTGGAATTGTTTCCATAGAAACTGTAAAATATAGTATTCAAATTATCTCCCTTTATTTATATTTAATTCCCCCAATTCAAGTTCATATTTATATTTTATTCCCCCAGTTCAAGTTCATATTTATATTTCATTCCCCCAGTTCAAGTTCATATTTATATTTAATTCCCCCAGTTCAAGTTCATATTTATATTTCATTTTTATATTTAATTCCCCCAGTTCAAGTTCATATTTATATTTCATTTTTATATTTCATTCCCCCAGTTCAATTCACATTTATTATTTCAAGTGAGCTAGTCTTACCCCTATTCATTTAAAGTGAACTATACTTTTGGGTGGGTTAATTATTCTTATTCGCATTATTCAAATACCAGAGTTACTGATATATTTAATTATATTCATGTTTCTATATGTATGTTTTTATTATGTATGTTCATTGTTCATTGTATTATTATTATACACTTGCATTCGTGACCAGCAAACAATAAACATCTATTTTTATACAAGCTTGTTCTTATTCCAGTATTCTAAGTTCCAGTTCAGTGCAGTTCCAGCACAAGTTCATACAAGCAGTACACGGTCACTCACACTACTTAAACAAACACCAGCAAGTCCAGTAACTCTGTATTACCCTACCCAAACAAAGTTCACAGATAGGAGCAATTTGTCACCGGGGAAACTGGGTGACTTGTAAGGTCGTGTAACCAGAGCCTGACTGAATGGCCTCTTGTTACTGAAACTGTGTGATGCACCTGATCACACAACGAATGATTGCTGTGAATAGCAATGAGAACTCTGAGACTGAAACTCTGGTGAAACCTAACTTCTGAGACTCTGGAACTAGCGACGAATAAACCAATAATTCAGCATGGAATACTAATACTTTTATTACAGATGGACTGTGTTCAGTGTAAAGTCCTGAGTCCGAATCTTGCTTATAAAAATTATAAACAAGTATTTATACAAAATTGAATTGACAAGTATAGACATAACAAATAACAATTAATTTGAGTGATATTGTTCACTGACAAAGATTAAACTATTTTTAGAACTTGAAGAATAGATATTAAATGATAATCTGATTATGACAATTAAGAACATACATTATGAATAAGGTAAAATGTCACTAATTAGCTAACCGATTGAAACATGTCACTCAATGTCCAAACTATCTTAAAGAATTAAATTGCATTACACAGCATGTTGATTTTAAGTCCTGGATATGAAATGTAAATAGAAACGAAGTTATAAAATGAAATGAATTATAAAATAAAATGAAGTATAAAACACAGAGAATTAAAGCCTAAAATATCAAAATTGAGAATTTTGAATTAAAGTCAAAAATATTAAACGAAGCTGCTTTTTCCACTGTCACACAAACCCAAGCAAAAAGTATTGATCTATTTTCGAAATTGATATGCTCATGTGTACTGATAATTTTAAAAGTATTTGTTTTGCTTTCCATACTTCGTTCCTTATTGTTAATTTTCCTTTTTTGGATGGTGATGTTCCTTTGGCACTATCTTACAGTGTTTGTATATCACAACACCTCCGCTATGCCCGTGTCTGTTGTAACGTTTTGGATTTTAATGAACGAAATCTATGTATTACTGGTAAATAATATTAAGTCAGGGATTTAGTTACCACAAATCACTTAAAATCTTTACTAAATTCTAGATTTGGTTTTGAAGTTTGGTTCTACCTGTAATTTTTTTTATTTCAAACGGGATAGCACATCCTCATTTTTACGGAGATGTTGTTTACCGTGCCATTGGATGTTGGGTGTGTAATGATTGATAATTTAGTCTCAGATGAATTACTTTTTATTAGTTGTAATTGGCTTTGAACTAGCTGTCAGTAACTGCAAGTACTCTCAGATCTGTACTTAGTGTCTTTTTGTTGATGGGATGTACAAGTACTCAGTCACGTCCACTCTCTGTTTTTAATAGATGTATTTCTATTTGTATCCATCTGATGAGTTAAGCCTTTTTCAACTGATTTGTATAGTTCGTTCTTATGTTGCACCACTGTCGCAGGTTAAGGGGAGGGTTGGGATCCCGCTAACATGTTTATCCTTTCCACATTCTGTATGTATGTGCCTGTCCAAAGTCAGGAGTCATTAATTCAGTGGTTGTCGTTTGTTGCTGTGTTACATATTTGTTTTTGTTCATTTTTTTTTATACATAAATTAGGCCGTTAGTTTTCTCGTTAGAATTGTTCTACATTTGTCATTTCAGGTCTTTTTATAGCTAACTATGAGGTATGGGCTTTGCTCATTGTTGAAGGTCGTACGGTGACCTATAGTTGTTTATTTCTGTGTCATGTGGTCTCTTGTGAAGAGTTGTCTCATTGGCAATCATACCACATCTTTTTTTTTATATTATATGCTCATATGCATTGATAATTTTCTTGAAATAATCATAGATTTTTGTTAGATGTATCCATCTGATGAGTTAAGCCTTATTGTTGTCAATGTTTTCATTTGTTTTGATGCTTAATATGATTACAGGATATTTTATAGTGTTTTACCTCTTATTTTTTACGTGGCGTGGCGAGGATCTTCAGAGGTCTCCACGTTTTACAGATTGTTCTGATGTGCAACGGCTGTTTTGCCAGACAAACTGGGCCGAGGGACGTCAGAGCACGTCCCATATCAAAAAGTAGATATTTCGCTGTATAAACTATGTTAATAACGAATAATTACTAAATAATCAATGTAAATTAATATATTTTCTTTCTATTACTGTTGTTGTGAGGAAGAAAATTAAAAAAAAGTAACAAAAATATTGGGATCTATGTAATTCATAAAGTTCAAGATCACAGAGTCAAATGTTGTGTTATTTCTTTGCAAAACAAGGGCTGTGCAAATTTTGCCTGCTGTAAAAATATTGCAACAGTTAAGTGTAATGTAGGTACATTAGCATAAAGCTTTCTTATGTTAAATTTTGAGTTATTGAACTTGCATGCTAAATATCCACTTTTTGATATGGACGTGCTCTGACGTCCCACAGTCTCAGCTTGTCTGGCAAAACAGCCGTTGGATGTCAGAGCAATCTTGGACAAGAGACAGGGTTGCGTCCTTCTGTTCTTTCCAACATAGGTTAACGTGTAGGATGAAGTTTCTTATCAATGAAAGAAGAATGCTATCAAAATTATATTTTACAGTCATATGCATCACGGTATGAACAATCAAAAAAAAAAGTCTGAAATTAGACCCCTTAAACTAAATTTATCGTTTAACATCACATAAAAGAGATTGTTATACAAGGCTCTAAGATGGAACACTTCTTCTTTTGGACACATACATTGTATATTCTTATTTAACACAAGAAGCATGCACTAAATTTCCTTTAACACAGTTTGTTTTCCCAGAGTCAAACTTGTTGACGTTGTGATGATGAGGAAAAAAATGGGCTTGGGAATGAATTTATAATGATTTTTTGGGATATTTCAAAATAGTTTTAGTGATATGGGATATTTGTAAAAAATAATTATTGGGATATTAGGGGTAAACATTATAGGGATACAGGATATTGGGATAAAAACTTAATGGGATATGGGATATTGATACCCCCCTAAACAAGCCTCAACAACATTCGCATTGTTTTTCCACAGATATCATTTATTATTTACTCGCTAGACTCTACTAGATATTATACAAATGCTCTCTTTTATTTGATATACATGTATTTTTATATAAATAAAAAATGGCTATACGATCACACAGAGTTTTTTTTTATTAGAAGGCGGATAGAAAGGTTATCCAACGCATCGGAACAATATTCTTATATCACGGGATATCGGCAACATTGTCTACGTTACTTCGTTCCCCGTTGTTTACCTGTCCCTTCCTAAATTTTACTTTATGCATAAATTTATACTTGCATGGATATTTCATTGATATTCAACTTGTTTGCATTGGATTTACTATTCTATTTCCCGCAGAATATTCTAACAGAAATTGTACAGTGTCCGTAAGCATACGATGTGGTAAAACTATCAACAATCTCGTCAAATTCGTCAGATTTATCGAGAGATTTGTCATTGCCGATATTTATATGGGACGTCCTAAAATTATACTCAATGCGCACTTTAATGAAATAGTTGCCACTTGACGTTTAACTATAAACAAAATCAATCAACCGACATAATAGATTCCAAGAAGAGAACCTCGTATACTTTTTTTTATTAAATCATTGTAAACAGTACAAATGAATTCAGACATGTCAGTGTTGGTACTTTGATGATGTGGCATAATAGTTTTGTTTTACACGTACACCATCATGAACTCCTATATATGATGTGACTGTTATTATAAATAAAGAGATGAAATTCTGACATTCTCAATTTATTCAGAATATTTTTTGCATTAATGGTTTTCCAATATTATTGATTACGTGTACATTTACGGTCCTACTAAAATGTGAACAGGAGCGCCAGGAGAAGACATTAAGGCCCTCGGTACAATGGTATGCGGGTATATAGATTTGCAAATAAAAGTGCACATATGATCAGTTTTGGTCAAATAGTTTTGTTTTCCAAGTCAGCATGAGGTATTAAAACTACTGAAATTTTGTTACGTATCAATATTTTGAATAAAAGGAGGACACGCTGGTATCCTAAATTTATGCGAACAAAAATTTGTTGTTATTAAATTGCAATATTGCTGTCCATTGTCATGATTATATTATACAATGATTCCTGACATAAAAAATATGGCTGATTAATACTATGCGGGTACATCATGGTGTATATAGATTTACAAATTAAAGTGCACATATGGTCAGTTTTGGTAATGCGGTCAAATAATTTTGTTGTACAAGTCAGCTGGAGGTATCAAAACTACTGAAATTTTGTTACGTATCAATATTTTGAATAAAATGAGGACATGCTGGTATCCTAAATTTATGTGAACAAAAATTTGTTGTTATTATATTGCAATATTGCTGTCCATTGTCATGATTGTATTATACATTGATTCTGGCATAAAAAATATGGCTGATTAACTATGCGGGTATATAGATTTACAAATTAAAGTGCACAAATGGTCAGTTTTGGTGGATGCGGTCAAATAATTTTGTTGCACAAGTCAACTGGAGGTATCAAAACTACTGAAATTTTGTTATGATCAATATTTTGAATAAAATGAGGACATGCTGGTATCCTAAATTTATGCGAACAAAAATTTGTTGTTATTATTTTGCAATATTGCTGTCTATTGTCATGATTGTATTATACATTGAATCCTGACATCAAAAATGTGGCTGATTTACTATGCGGGTATATAGATTTACAAATTAAAGTGCACATATGGTCAGTTTTGAACTTTTGGTGGATGCGGTCAAATAATTTTGTTGTACAAGTAAACTGGAGGTATCAAAACTACTGAAATTTTGTTACGTATCAGTATTTTAAGTAAAAAGAGGACATGCTGGTACCCTTAATTTAGGCGAACAAAAATTTGTTGTTATTATATTGCAATATTGCTGTCCATTGTCATGATTGTATTATACATTGAATCCTGACATAAAAAATATGGCTGATTAACTATGCGGGTATATAGATTTACAATTTAAAGTTCACATATGGTCAGTTTTGGTAATGTGGTCAAATAATTTTGTTGTACAAGTCAGCTGGAGGTATCAAAACTACTGAAATTTTGTTACGTATCAATATTTTGAATAAAATGAGGACATGCTGGTATCCTAAATTTATGCGAACCAAAATTTTTTGTTATTATATTGCAATTTTGCTGTCCATTGTCATGATTGTATTATACATTGAATCCTGACATAAAAAATATGGCTGATTTACTATGCGGGTATATAGATTTACAAATTAAAGTGTATTATACATTGAATCCTGACATAAAAAATATGGCTGATTTACTATGCGGGTGTATAGATTTACAAATTAAAGTGCATATATGGTCAGTTTTGGTGGATGCGGTCAAATAATTTTGTTGTACAAGTCAACTGGAGGCATCAAAACTACTGAAATTTTGTTACGTATCAGTATTTTAAGTAAAAAGAGGACATGCTGGCACCCTTAATTTAGGCGAACAGAAATTTGTTGTTATTATATTGCAATATTGCTGTACATTGTCATGATTGTATTATACATTGAATCCTGACATTAAAAATAAGGCTGATTTACTATGCTGGTATATAGATTTACAATTTAAAGTTCACATATGGTCAGTTTTGGTAATGTGGTCAAATAATTTTGTTGTACAAGTCAGCTGGAGGTATCAAAACTACTGAAATTTTGTTACGTATCAATATTTTGAATAAAATGAGGACATGCTGGTATCCTAAATTTATGCGAACCAAAATATTTTTGTTATTATATTGCAATTTTGCTGTCCATTGTCATGATTGTATTATACATTGAATCCTGACATAAAAAATATGGCTGATTAACTATGCGGGTATATAGATTTACAAATTAAAGTGCACATATGGTCAGTTTTGGTGGATGCGGTCAAATAATTTTGTTGTACAAGTCAACTGGAGGTATCAAAACTACTGAAATTTTGTTACGTATCAATATTTTGAATAAAATGAGGACATGCTGGTATCCTAAATTTATGCGAACAAAAATTTGTTGTTATTATATTGCAATATTGCTGTCCATTGTCATGATTGTATTATACATTGAATCCTGACATAAAAAATATGGCTGATTTACTATGCGGGTATATAGATTTACAAATTAAAGTGCATATATGGTCAGTTTTGGTGGATGCGGTCAAATAATTTGGTTGTACAAGTCAACTGGAGGCATCAAAACTACTGAAATTTTGTTACGTATCAGTATTTTAAGTAAAAAGAGGACATGCTGGCACCCTTAATTTAGGCGAACAGAAATTTGTTGTTATTATATTGCAATATTGCTGTACATTGTCATGATTGTATTATACATTGAATCCTGACATTAAAAATAAGGCTGATTTACTATGCTGGTATATAGATTTACAATTTAAAGTTCACATATGGTCAGTTTTGGTAATGCGGTCAAATAATTTTGTTGTACAAGTCAGCTGGAGGTATCAAAACTACTGAAATTTTGTTACGTATCAATATTTTGAATAAAATGAGGACATGCTGGTATCCTAAATTTATGCGAACCAAAATTTTTTGTTATTATATTGCAATTTTGCTGTCCATTGTCATGATTGTATTATACATTGAATCCTGACATAAAAAATATTGCTGATTTACTATGCGGGTATATAGATTTACAAATTAAAGTGCATATATGGCCAGTTTTGGTGGATGCGGTCAAATAATTTTGTTGTACAAGTCAACTGGAGGCATCAAAACTACTGAAATTTTGTTACGTATCAGTATTTTGAGTAAAAAGAAGACATGCTGGCACCCTTAATTTAGGCGAACAAAAATTTGTAGTCATTATTTAAATGAATTAAACTATTGCTGATTGTGGCTGCATAGTTCAAGGATGTATAACTAACAAGGACGTATACACCTAACATCAAATATACTTCTTTTCAAAAATATACATAATATGATTGAATTTGATCTCGGAATATATATATATATATATTCAGTGCCTGTTATCATTGTAACCGAGATCGTTTTTATAATAGATAGATTGTCAGATCACAGATAAATTTGTGTTACGTTCTGTGCATACTTATTTTCAATTATTTGTGTTTAATCCTGTTCATAAAACGGAAGTATTAATTTTCAAATTACTTTATTTTCGATGTTTATACTACGAAACAAAGATATTAAAAATATTTTTTTTTAAATCAACGAAGAGCGGTCCTGGTTACAAGTTAACTTAGTGTTGACCAGACCAGTCAAAAGTTAACTTGGGAACAGGTCTGGTTTTGATCGGATTTGTTCAAGCAGAAGTTAACTTTGTGGCAGGACCGGTTTCCAAGTTAACTTATGTTAACTTTATGACAGGACTGGTTCCGAAGTTAACTTATGTTAACTTATGACAGGACTGGTTCGAAGTTAACTTATATCAATAGCGGACCTGTTTCTAAGTTAACTTTTTGGCAGACATAAAAACAGTCCTAGGTCCAAGTCCGCTTTTCAAGTTAACTAGATTTTGGTCCTAGGACTGGTCAGAGCAGTCCTATATTCGGTCACAGGTTAACTTTGACCAGTCCAAATGACTGGTTATCAAGTTAACTTGCTGTACAGGTTAGGAGTGCACCCATCTGTATATCTCAGTGTTATTTACTTGTATAACAATATCAGTTCTGTAATTTCCAACTACAATTGCAGAACATTGGTCACTGTTATAAATCTTTCCTTCCAAGTAAAAAGTTGCGACCGTAGAAAAACTACATATTAGTCGATGTATTTGTTTTCTTTTTGGAAATACACTGTTCCATTCGTTGACAATCTAATAACACAAAGAATAAGATAACAGAAATAAGGATGGCGACTCCTACACCACCTATAGCCTTCGCTACTGGTCTATCTTCGTACACGCTGATCTTTGTTAATTTATACGCTGAAATAGAATTATTTGATGATTTAAGTTGGCTCTCAAACACTATACAGTAAGAGTATCGAATAATGAGTTTGTCATTTATCAATTTTAACAGTCTTGGTAAAGAAAGAGCAAATATACACTTAACGCCTTGCTTCGTCGCCAAACTTATTTTTTCGTACTTAAATCGTTAATCGTCCTTATGTGATAACAAATTTCGTGTTGCTTACTATAGGGTAGCAAAAAAAGATAACACACGAGAAACATCTATAAATAATATCTTAATTTGTAAAAATATTCAGAAAAGGTTTTTTAGGGAATATGTAAAAGAGACAACAACCCGACCAAAGAGCAGACAACAGCCGAAGGCCACCAATAGGTCATGCTTACCGTTTGTATGTTCAGGGTCAATAAACAGGATACGTTTTAATTCCTCTACTGTTGTTGAATTGATATTCACAGAAGATATCTCAGGTTCACATGTTATAGGTTCTGGACTTATAAGAGGGATGTCTCCTGCTGTAAGTAGATATTTTACAATTGATAATAAGACCTATATTTTATCCAGATGTGTATACCGCGTGACGCATGTGTAATTTTTGCGCAGTCAACATACATTGACTGCATAACAGTTGCCGCTATACACAGTGATACAGCCACTGTCTATATACAGCATTGTTTTGAATATCTATAGCGTCAGCGTGAAACAAATGCACGTTTGCAGAATAATATTAATTGATTGATATTTTGATTATACCGTTTGTAACATTTAGAGCGTCGCTTCAAGGTTATGATTACAGTCAATCAAAACATCCATGTTTCTTCGATATATCGCAGTTTGACGTCGCAAATATGAAATTTAAGCAAGGTCAACACCTCCCCTGTTACTGTATCGTATGCCCTAAAGGAAAATTCAGACTAGATGAGAATCTTCGTGGCGGGTTGTGCATGAAAAACAAGAGACGCTTATCTTGTCGTCACACCCTATTCCTGTTTTGGACTTCATGCGACTCCCTCGTGTTTTGTTTTTTTATTTAAATTTGTACATTTTGAATTGATTTGAACATCTTAAACGACGATTGCGTTCTAATTCTTATGATGTTAAACCCTAGGAAAAAATTAACTTAGCTGTATGTGGCATTTTTCGGATTTTTAGGTCTTTATTGCTCAATTTCGTATTTTATTTAGCCTTACGTTTTTGATTCGATCGTCACTGTTGATTCTTTGTAGAAGAGGAGCTCATCTTGCGTAAAACATTTAAAGCTGGGTGTCTGCGACGATTTTACCTTTAAATCACTATAGGAAGACGTGAAGAGCGTGCATATAGTTTTACCTAGTCCATGCTTGAAGCATACTGCTCCTGTCAAAGCACTACTGTTTGTGTTGCAAGGTTTCCATGACTGAATTTGATTTGAATCAATAACAACACATTTCTCACTAGAAGAGCTCGTTGAAAGCAATGACACAAACGCTGGGTCATTATTCCAGTTTGATGGGGAACCAATTATGGAATGGGTACCAAGCCAAACTTGGGTACTTTTTAATCTGCAAATATAAATAATGTTCTGTTATCAAAAAAGGTTTTCGAAATTTCTTCAGTAATTTCATCCTTAAAACAAGTTTATCAAATCAATAAAATGACCAGGCGTATTTACAATATGAAATGAAACAAATCGAGACTTGACCATTTCCGTACATAACGTGATTGGTTTACAATTGACCAGACATTTTTGTACATGCAGTTTCCAAGTGTAAGTCAATATTGTTGCTTGTTTTCATTACGAATCAATCTAAAAGAGGGACGAAAGATACCAAAGGGACAGTCAAACTCATCAATCTAAAACAAACTGACAACGCCATGGCTAAAAACGAAAAGGACAAACAAACAACAGCACACACGACACAACATAGAAAACTAAAGAATAAACAACACGAACCCCACCAAAAAACTATGGGTGATCTCAGGTGCTCCGGAAGGGTAAGCAGATCCTGCTCCACATGTGGCACCCGTCGTGTTGCTTATGTGATAACAAATCCGGTAAATAGTCTAATTCGGTAGGTCATATTCATGAAAGGGAAGGGGATTGTAGTTACGACGTAAGGAACATATCCGGTATCATTATTCCATAACGGTCAACCAACTCGTGATGGCGTCCGTAAAATTTACGAAGGAATGATTTCAACTTCACCATTTGGAACTCTTGGTTTAATAGCTTCCTTGTGAGCAGCAACCCTCTATCAAGAAAATCATGATAGGAAATGCAAGCACGGGTATATCGTATCAGTTGGGAGATATTTACCCCGTATGCAGGTGCTGCTGGAATGTTGCTACTTAGAAATGGAAAGTTCACAATTGGAAAGCTGAAATCATCTCTTTTGTCGTAAAATTTTGTTTTCAACCGACCCTCATTGTCAATTTCTAGATGTAAGTCAAGATATGAGGCCGACTTAACTGTATCTGTAGTATCCTTTATCTCTAGCTCGATTGGATAGATGCGTTCCACATAGTCACCAAATTTTGAATTATTTAGTGCAAGAACATCATCTATGTAGCGAAAAGTAGAGTTGAAGGATATTGCTAACTTTTTATCTTTCTTCTTAAGAAGTTCCTGCAAGAAATCAACCTCATAAAGCTTAATTTTACTTCTTTACGTTACTCTTGCTTGAACTTTAACTCAATGGATAACGATACTCATCCAAAGCACATTAAACAAACGACATATGGAAATCGGTTTAAAAATAGAACATATTTTTTTCCGAAATGGTCACGTGGTTTTACTCATCACGTAATGTGATAACCAGATACAAAAATGACAGGATAACATCAAATACTGAAACAAACACATCATGTAGTGTAAAATCGTCAAATTTTGAATCATCATTACGTAATGTTAAAGCCATATAAAGAATTAGCAAATCATCATTACGAAATAACAAAACCACATCATGTAATGAATCAACTACACCATTACACATCAAGTAATGTTAAAACCACATTAAATAATTGTGAAACCACATCGAGTAATGACAAAACCCTATTACAATGACAAAACTATATATTATATTATTCAATGTTAAGTGTATTTGAATACTAAGATATTATCTAAAAACAATTATAATTCGATTATACTGACCTCTTGATCGATCTGACCAAAACCATGCTCTCTCACTGTCGATTAATCAGAAACTAAAAGCTAAACAAAAAACGGTCAAAGTTCCGTTTTCTTTTCATTGTTAAGTAAAGTAATGCACACATGTTGTTTAGTTTAAACATATTTTATTGTCTAAATATACAATAGGATTGGATACAAGTTATAACAACTTAAGAAAATCCTCTCCATATAAGTACAATATACAAAATTTCAAGATGACAGCAATTAAATATTTCAGTACAATATGAAAAATATATACAATTTTATATTATGTTTAAACAGTATAACAGTTGGATACGAGTACATTTTAAGATACAGCAATATTAATCAAAGAATCTTTTTGTATGGCGTATATAACTATGTACATTTCTGAAAAGGATTGTGTTTTGTTCAACAGTAATTTCGTCTGTTCCAAATAAAATATGTTCTATAGATATATCAGCTAAGTGTTGAATGTTTTTAAAGAGCTGATTTCTAAAGTTTATGTAGAGTGGACATTCTAAGAAAAAATGAATCGAATCTTCTAATGGACACCCACATTCACAACTGGGGTCATTTACTAAATTAACTCTGTATAAATCAGCTTTTAAAGGACTACATCTGTGTCGTAATTTTGTATGTAGTATATTTTCTATCCTGTTTCCAATGAAATAATATTTAGGTACCAAAAAAGAAATATCATTTCTCCGGATAGTGTTTTTGAAATTTGGAGATGATTGTATGGATCTAATATCTAATGGTAATAAATTCCATGTTCGAATTGAAGAAGGGAAAAAAGATTTAGAAAATATGTCCAATCTACATCTTGGTACTCTATAGTGAGAACGGTTTCTAGTATTATAATAATTATCATCTGTATAATTCGAGATACAATCCATAAGATATTCTGGAACATTATTGTTGTGTATTTTATGCAATAAACATAATTTACGTCTATTTCTTCTAGAACTCAAAGTTTCCCATCCAGTTTCAAAAAGTAGGGATTCTATACTTGCAAATTGCGGAAGTCCAGTAATAATTCTGGCTGCCTCAAACTGCAAGCGCTCAATTTTTTCAGAATCTCTAACACAACATCCATCCCATAGCTCACATGCATATTCTAAAAGTGGAAGTATGTATGCAAGATATATCTTATTAAGATTGTTTCTGTTAAGAATATATTTCAATTTTCTCAGAACAAAAATTTGTTTAGTGGCACTACAGCAAATGTTATCTATATGTACTGACCACTTACAATGTTGTAGACAGCTATTACTCTGTAAATTGTAACTAACACGCAATACTATGTAGAATTATAAAAAGTTTGCCAATGCAATTGGTAATTAACCATACAGGGCAGAACCTTAGTGCTATTGTTGTAACATTAAGGGGATTTGTTAACAACTATTATAGTGAAATAAAGTATCTGAAGTTGAAAAAAAAAAGACAAAACTATATCAAGACGATACGAAACCATATCGTGTAATATCGAAATAGCATTAAGTAATGACTATTCCATATTGAGTTATATCAAAACATCATTACATTATTTCAAAACCATTTTATGTAAAGACAAAATATCATCAAGTAATAAGAAAACAACATAACGTAATATCAGAGTTCTACATAAGGCAGCTGTTGCGTACCATTTTCTACATTTGAAAATGCCTGTACCAAGTCAGGAATATGACAGTTCTTGTCCATTCGTTTTTGATGCGTTTTGTTATTTGATTTTGCCATGTGATTATGGACTTTCCGAATTGATTTTCCTCTGAGTTCAGTATTTTTGTGATTTTACTTTTTTCCATACAAAGTCGTTAATATGAAAATAGTCTATTCAGGACAAAATTAATGATTAACGAACATGCGGTAATTAAACACGACATCATGGCATTATACATTGTAACTATAAATATGAATGAGAACATTTAACAGAAGTGTGGATTAGGACAGGATAACTCACAATCTCCAGTTTGCCGACATTTGGGTTTCTTTTCGAAATTCAACAATTGCTTATAATAATTTAAATTCATCAACACATTTCGTGTAAAACGCCTGTCTTATTCATTTTTTTTACCACGAATGAATACAATTATCTATAGAATATAGCATATCATTTATCTATTTATTCTGTAATGCTCGGACATGATTGTATCCATACGGTTCACATAATTTTATATTTCAAGATCCGAAAAGTTAAGGAATGATAAATATAACATGAAAATATTACATATCGATTCAGCTAGAAATGCAGAGTATACCCAAACATAGCTGTTAAACACAATCTATTAAAAAGGCAATTATAAGTTAAAAACCCTAATTTGATTTGAAAGTGAAGTTTTAATTATTCTTTAGGCTTCGGGTGTTAAAATATGTTAATGTCCTATTACCCGAATAAGGGATCGATAGCCATAATCATATATGCATTGGTCATGAATAAATGAACGACAAAAGGCTTAGGATTACTCGGGTGATGATTTTTCAACTATTTTTTTAGCTCGATATATCTATTATTTTCATCACAGGGGGTATAATGAGTTTTAAATTTTCATTATGTGGTGTTCTTTTATCATCAAATGATCAAATCATTAACTCGTGTGTAATAGCCGTCGTATAAAAGTTCGAGTCAACACATTACCCAAGGATGTTAAAAATCGATCTGTTTTAAAGTTAAATTGTAATAAGGATAGCCTACATTTTAATAAAGAAAGGTGGAATGCCGAATGTCATATTTTTAAAGTTTAACAAACAACATCCGTTATGAAAATAATCATAAATGTGGTATAGTATGAGAGGTTTCTGATAAAGGTTCGCATACATGTTTCGTTCACAGTAGGTCGTTGTGATAATATTCTTATCTTATGGTCAAAGTCCCATAATTCCAATAAAAAAACCGATCAGAATTCAGTATGGTCAATGTTATGCAGTAGTAAACAATTATGGGAGCCTTTTGTCAAATGGTGTAACAAGGTTTCAGTATTTTGATACTAAAAAAATGATCACATCAAAATGAAGGTAGAATATGGTTCACTGCACAGGATAGCAAGCAATTCTACCAAGTAAAAGAGCATTCAGTAACACGATATCAGCAGAAATGCGTTCCCGAGGTGGCACTGTTAAAATTAGACAAACTTCAACAACTCCTGTTAACACGGTCAAATTTAAATGACAATATAGTATGATTAACAATATAGAACGACACATCATGAAGCTTTCTTTCAAACGGTCTACAAGAATCAATGTGTTTCGGTCGGACGGATGGAGACTTTTACAATATATTCCCGCGTTGTGAGTGAAAGGCAGACCAATACGCCAACTTCACACAAATGAGTTGAGACACTTTTACCATAGAAACTTGAATTTATCTACTTACGGAAATACAGTACTCAAAACGTCATCCCTGATAAACTGATAATTTAGGTCATCTATTAATGGTGCGAGGTAGCCGCCGTCATCCCGACACTTATTGATGGCATCGACAATTGTCCATGATGTCGTTGATGAAGGCTTACTTGTAAACCAGTAACAGTGTTCTCTGTACTGTTGATCAGCAGTGGCATTCCATATAAGACAATTTACTAAAAGAGTTTAATTCCATGTAATAAAATATATGTTAATGTTGTATGCATCGCAACTTATTAACCAGAGTAGAGGCTGTGTAGTTGGGCCTTGTGCTCTTAATATATTTAAATATTGTCAACATTTCCAGTTTTATTTTAAGCTTTTTACTAAAAACAAATCGTGAAAACACACTGTTGCAGGCGTTTCAGGTAGACATAAATTTATTCATAATCATTACCGAATGCTGGTTCTGAGATATATAATAGCCAGTTTAAAAGACATTACCATTTCCTTTTCCTCGTGAAGAATGTACAATATCTTTTTTGTTTTACCTCCATGCAACAGTATCATATACATGTAGTTATTCAAGCTATTGCTTCATTATTTAAAAAAAAAAAAACGTCGTTCATTACATTAATTTGTTTTATGCTGAGTTGTGCCAAAGATTTGTCAATGTTTTCATACAAGCATAATTATAAATTTCTCTTTCCAAAATATTAAACAGAAGCAATCAAAGATCTGAAATTAAAACTTATAATTAATTCTTTAAAAATAAGGTTGCCATATCAGAAATGAAAATGTCTCGGAATAAAAAGAGTTACTAATTTAACAGTAACTTGTCTTTTTTACTTAAATGTACTTAAGTGTATTTTCCTTTGTATATTGCAGCAAATTTTCACAGGACGCATAGACTGACGAAAGCGCGTTAATGTATGTAAAGACTTGCAAATTGTCTCTAAAACCTTAACATGTAAATTGATGACGTCATGTGTTATAACTGTTATTGACCAATCAAATCGGTATATGTAAGTAATACTTTTAAATTCGGTGACTTGGGTCACCGAAGCTAAGCAGTATAACTAAAAGGTAAAATAACAAAAAATACGAAGTCCGCGGAAAATTCTTTACGGAAAGTCCCTCGTCAAATAGAAAAATAAAAAACTCAAACACGAATGGATAACAACTGCCATATTCCTGACTTGATACAAGCATTTGCTAATGTATAAAATAGTAGATTAAACCTCGTTTTATATCTACAAAAATGTAGTTAAACCTCTCACTTGTAATTCCATTATATTGACAACTAACATACATCAACTTGATTGTTCAATAATTATCACATATTTGTGAAAGTCTTCAATATTGTTTTTTACTTTTGCCATATATATATATGCCCATTTCGTGGTCCAGCTATTGGTAAAAAAAAATTGCCTCATTCTTAACATTTGTTAATTATTTTTTATTGTATCATTTGAGTCATAATAATATCGAAGGCACTGATCACTGTGCTCATGATACTAATAGTCCCGCGACAGCAGTACCTCAACTTAATAATAGGATCCAGCCAATAGATGAATTAAGACGAATAAAGGTTGTCAATTTGAGAGCCTTGATGAGGAGTAACTCATTTATTGTATTTTATGTTCAAAAGGGTCCTTAGCACATGTAAGATTATGCTGAATATAATTGATTGATTGATGATTACTTTACGCCACATCAGCACAAACAGGCTATATCGAGGCGAGGGTTGAATATACAAGAAAATCGCCATGTCAAAATACGATATGAATAATAGCAACCTACCTTTTTTATAACATAGCATTTCGTCCCGAAAAACATTTGTGCACGACTTGTCCTGAGTTTTATTTGGAAGACGAAAGGATCTTTTGTTAATCACTGCACAGTTTTGATCCGTTCCTCCGTTCGGCTGGTTAAGTCTTAAGTCTGCGTCAACCCAAAAAGTTGACCAAAAATCATTGTTTGCTATGCTTGATCCGTCTAAATGGGTCCATGTGTCTTCTACAGCCACATCCATCACGCCAATAAATGTTTCCCCTCTATAAAAGCAATGTTATATATATACATGATATCAGTCGAGTAATTTTATTGCACGCTTGTTACTGTATAAATATTCTTTGATGTTTAAAGATGCCTTTGAGACCACATAATAGTCAATGCAGCTTAAGGTATTATGTTTTATCTTATTCTCTTCACCTCAGAACAAAATCATGAAATGAAAACAAAATACCAGTAGAAAAACACATATATGTGGCACAATTACCGCTATCAATGATATTGCAACAGATGGCAGGTACGTGAAGTAATTTGTGTTTTCAGGTTTATCATACTATTAAATGCCATGAATATAACAAAAATATGGAATGATTGCCAACGAGAAAACTAGATCAAATAATGTAGATTAACGCAGCTTTATGTTACCTTACGGTCTTCTGCAATGAGCAAAATCCATACCGCATATTAAGCTATATAAGGAGCCGACACAATAAAATGTAAAACAATTAAAAAGGGAAAGCCAACAAAAGAATAAACTAAAAGTAATATGATAGAGACTGCAACTGAAGGCACTAAATTACAGACTTTTTGCTTTGGACAGGCATTAAAGAATGTGTCAGAACACGTAAACTTATGTTTCGTTATATTGACAACGAACGATGGCAAAAATGATGCAATTTAAGTAAGAGCTGAAAAGTTCGTTTAAAAAATATGGGGTGTTAAAATTCGAGTAAAACGTAATTGAAAAGTTTGAATGTGATCTATTTCAGATTTATTATCCGATTTTGGAAACCTTTCGAACCTTTAAACCGTCTAGTAGAAAATGATACATATAAACGTCCCTTTTGAGCATATATTTGACTGTCAGAAAGGACATGTAAGGTATAATTATCTATATACCTAAATACAGTAGCAACCCTTATTACACTAAACATAAATAACACGTGTTTAACCCCTTGATTTGTTTTATTTTTTCCGTGTTATGCACAATACCAAATTCAAATAAAACATACGCGCCATTTGGTCTTAAACCTTCCACATAATTGTACTGTTTTGTATCTATATATGGCGCCAACCCATGACCGTCTTCAGCACAAAGCCTGTTAGCTTCAAAGGCATTCGTTGAAATGGTTGACCTTTTGTACCAGTAGCAGTGATGCCTGTAAATGCCATCTAGTGGTGAATACCATTTTAAACAATCATCAGCAAAGCACGAATACCCTACAAAGAAAGATTGAAGAAACTATTTTTCATTGCAACTCTTTGGTTTTACTACCTTAACTTTGTTTTGTATTTTGCTCGATTCGACAAACTTTTAAATGAAGTTTAAAAATATTTGCCACGCTCTATTAGAATTTAAAAAATCATTTTTTTTTTCATTAGAAAGTGTCAAAAACAGATGTTACTGAATCTGTTTTTTTTTCTAAGTAGACAAAAAGTCATCAAAGTAGAACAAATCACATAGCTTTAAACAAACAAAAAAAATAATGTAAATCCTCAAAATAGTATTACAGGCTCAGATAAGACAATTCTGAGCCTGTAATGATGATTTAAGCAACAACAAAAAAGCGAGAGGAACAAAGAAGTACTTAATTTGTCCTCAATCACAATACAAACAAGAAGTTATTTTAACAGGATGCTGTTACGAAGTCTCCCAAACAAAGCTCCAATAACTTGCCATTCATATGGTCCCATGTTCATTGGATTTGATTTTTTGTCCCATACAAGAATATATATGGCTTACGAGTAGGGATCTCCACCATTTACAAGTATTCAAACAGGAGGGGGTGGTGGTGACCCCCAGTAAATTTACCTACATTTCATTTGATTTGTTTTATTGTCCCCTACAAGAATGTATATGGTTTAAGGGTGAGGATCTGGACCGTTTACAATATAATAGCACATTCTCAAATTGAACGGGGTAGGGCGACCCCCAGAAACTTCCCTTTAATTTTATTTGATTAGCTTTATTGTCCCATACAAGAATATATATGGTTTAGGGATGGGGATGTTGACCGTTTACAAGTTTTCAAACAAGAGGGGATTGGGTGACCCCCTTGGGACTTCCCTCTTATTTCATTTCATTTGTTTTATTGTCCCCTACAAGAATATATATGGTTTAGGGGTGGGGATGTTGACCGTTTACAAGTTTTCGAACAAGAGGGGGTGGGGTGACCCCCTCCGGACTTGCCTTTAATTTCATTTCATTTGTTTTATTGTCCCCTACAAGAATATATACGGTTTAGGAGTGGGGATCTGGACCGTTTACAAGATAATAGCACATTCTCAAATTGAACGGGTTGGGGATGACCCCCGGGGACATCCCTTTAATTGCATTTGATTTGTTTTATCGTCCCATTTAAGAATATATATGGTTTAGGGGTGGGAATCTGTACCGTTTACAAGATATAAGCATATTCTCAAATTGAAGGGGTGGGGATGAACTCCCAGAGACTCCCCCTATATTTCATATGATTTGTTTTATTGTCCTAAAATCAATTCTGAATACTGCATGTATCTATCACTTACAGTTTTCAAGTTATATTCATTTGAAAATTTTAGAAAATAAAATCCCATAGGGTTCTATAGTTAACCACTCCCTCCTTTCTACCCCCCCCCCCCCCCAATACCCCTTAATAGACCCCAATGCACAAACGAAAGATTGATGGCTCACCTAGACATATTAGTCTACCACTTTATGAAATTCTAAGTGAATCTGACAAGCGGTTTTGGAGAAACGCTGCGGACAAGTTCATTTTTAAAGTGGCGGAAGATGAAGGAAGAGGAAGAAGAGTGGAAGAAGAATAATAAAAATAATAAGAACTGAGCAAAAACAATAAGTCTCCAAACTTTGTTTGGGAGACTTAACTAGTACATTCGTATATTTTCGAGTATTTCAGGATGTTTGTTAAAATCGAAATACATTATCTGAATTCTAAAATATTCCATTTCCACCACTATTTTCAATATAAACAGCTATTGTTGTTTACCATTTAGTTTTAACATATTGTACTAATAAAAAATCAAGTTAAATAATGTATACACAACTATTAACACAATTGAATAATAAATATGATATGGGAACACGCTGTTTACTTATACAAAGCCAGGGCCTGTTTACCGAAGGTGTCCTAGGATTTTTTTCTACGACATACATGTACCCTAGGACATGATTTAGGATGGACTGAGGACTTGCCTAGGAAATGTCTGCGCATGTTCATCGAAGCTCTTTTGGGTTATGTTACCTCGGATGCCATAACCGCTGAACTAAGTGTTGGAGTTGAAGTAGATAGAAAAAAAGAAAAAAAATATAAAAAGGTTTCAAAATAGGAAGATAAAAATGTATAACAACCAACCAGACTAACAGTGAATATAATATTAAAATATCAAAACATTATAAAATAATTAATAATATTAACAGTATTATCAAAATGATAAAAAAATATGTTTTTTAATGTATGTGTTCCGGAACATATGAGTATTTGGATCATACGCGTATGATCATGACCATATAGGTATATACTCATATGGTCGAGGTAATTAACACTCTGTTACAGTTTACTTTTAATACTTCTAAACACTTCATATGACCGTACAGACGCTATCGTATAGGTGATTTTAATATTATATTATAATAAAAATATTAGCTAAATCAAAATTAGAAGTTTCACATAGTTAATTTTACTTACTTGTCAAAACTATAATAAACACATTTTATACCGATGGTCATTACCGATTTGTTATTACGAGTGAATGGCAATATGTCGACTTAAAAAAATGAATTCCAAAAATTTCTTAATGAACTGTTACACAAGAAGTCATTGGAAAGTGACAAATATAAGAAAAGAAGATGTGGTATGATTGCCAATGAGACAACTGTCCACAAGAGACCAAATTGACACAGACATAAACAGCTATAGGTCACCGTACGGCCTTCAACAAGGTTTATTTAAGTTTATTTAAGTTGTCTTGTGAATATGGTGCATACAACGCAGCTACAAAAAGGCTACCCTTTCACTCGCAAACAAAAGGTGTAAACGAAATGGATCGTGCACAACCAATACTTGCAAATGCAAAAAAAGCTAAGATACCAATTGGAAGTGAATGTCACCCCAAGCCTACATGCAAGAATGTAATTAGCGATGAAAATTAACTATGGCATCAATATTTAATTTTTAAGTAGTATTTGAATTATAAAAATAATACATTGTCATGTAACCATCATCGTTTTTTTAGATACAGTTTTTGTATTATTGAAACTTTAATAATGTAATTTAAAAAAATACCTATATGGTCCAAATACTCATATGGTCCTGCCTGTTAATAACCAAACGAGTATTATACTCATATGGTCATGACCATACGCGTATGGTCCGAATACTCATATGGTCTGGAACACATGCACATTTAAACTTTTAAATTTAAGCAACACAAAAAAAAAATAAAAAAAAATATAACTACTTCAACTGATCAAATTGACAAATTTAAATGTAAATATTTGCACCGATACAAATATTGAACTACTTTGGAGTAGTCTCACAGTTTCTTCATACATATCAGAGTTAGAAGCAAACATCGTAGATGTTTCATAAAAATACTGAATGGTTAAACTATTTCGATACAGGTCTGCCTACGAGTGACTATGTACAAAGAGGAATCGTTAATTTACAAATACCGAACAACAGGCTCTCATGAAAGCATACATCTTTACTGTTCGGTAAAATGTTTTATGTTGCAACAAATAATGCTTCAAAGAGGGCTTGATAAGATACACATTAAGTATCATAAACTCCATCCTTAATTTAGGACAATCTTATTATACCTAAATTGGTGTCCTGTACTTAGGACAATTCCTAAGAAAAATCATACATTGCGATACGTTTGATAAAAAAACTAAGAAGAAAGATATGTCATAAGATGGTCTTAGAACATATCCTTATCCGAAGACTTTTTCGATAAACAGGTCCCCATTTTCTAATACAAATACATGTAGGTACATTTCATATGTGTACTACTCGAGAAGTATAATGTATAAAAATTTAATAATATTTAACTAAATGAAAAAACAAACAAAACATATAAAATAATGGTGTGAACACAAAAAAGACAAATCGAATATTTCAGAAATACAATAGTGAAGTGCATGTTTCTGAACGGACACCCTCATTATTTTATTTTAAATATAAACATGCCCTATTGACAAGGGACCAGTATCATGAAGCAATCTTAGTGCTTGAGATCATCTTATCCGCTAAGATTGTAGCCTGAAGTAATCTTAGAATGACTGACAGTCCTTAAAATTCATGTTGCACTCGTAACCCTGTGAGTACTCTTTATACTAACTCTCTCTAAGTTTTAATCTTATCGACTGAGTATCTCGAATATCGATACTCAACTTAAAGATCGTCTTTGATAATTCTTGGCAAATTTTAAGAGTATCAGCATTCTTTTTTTTTTACTGAAAACGTAACAGAAAATTATAAGGGTGGTCTCTCTCTTAGTTGATAAAATGGGACTGGAAGTGTCCTTGCATGTGTGTTCAAGAGAACAATATAGAATATTCAGAGATCAAACAAATCCATTGGATTTCCTAGACGACCATTGGCTTGTCCGTTATTATAGAATAGATATGCACGCTAATTTTGAAATATGTTGCAAAATTGATGATGAATTATCCGTTAACAACACAGATGGGCGTATTCAGAGAATCTATCTCATCGCAAATATGTTTGCAAACATGTAAACAAGTTGTTTATTTTTCAAAATAAAACATTTCGTACAATAGATGTCAATATGATATTCACACTTCAATTTTGCAAAAAATAAAAATTAAATGTCTATTATAGATCAAACATAAACGACTCAACATTCAAAGTTAGGTCCCTGGTGTTAAAGTGGATGGATGGTTATTTAAATTCCAGTTGCAGGTCAGATACATATTGAGGACGAGAATATGATAATGAGAATTAAATACTGACCCTGTTTCGTTCTAGTACCTTCCGTGCTATATAGGATCTGGCACTAACAATTCTCAAAAAGAAAATTATACACTTTTATTTATCTCGATTACGTCGATTGTGTGTCAAACACAGTCGTTCTTGCACAGCCTCTTCTTGTGGTTTTGTAATCGGTGAATAACAACTATTAATAATAAATATAATTGTCAAGCTACAATCCAATGTCATCGTATAAAAATTACGAATATTTGCAAACAAAACAAGTCCAAAATTAGAAAACAAAAAAGTTTCTATAAGCATGCAGTGATAGAGATGAATTTATAGTCAAACACCAGCATAGGCGTTCTATCATGTTCGCCTCTTCCTTTTGAGGTATACAATTAATGATTCAACCTTGTACTCAATACCTTCTTTGATCTCTTTTAAATAAAAGAATTCCTATAATTGTGGGTTATTTTCTTAAAACCAATAAAATACATTTTACTTTTACTTTGCCATTATGTGATTGTGTTCATACGGATACATCATTTTCCATTTGAAACAAAAAAAGTAATTGAAACATGAATTTGTCAAATCTTATCTATTTTTTATTCAATTTCAAATTTTCCTTTTGTTTGATGACGTTGAACTTGTATTTACTGTTTTTGTATTGTAGATGTTTAGCGTTTGCTATAATTATTTTAAAGCGGTCCCGTAGAAAATAACATTGATTTAATCCAGCAATTCAGCAAACAAAAAATGATAAAGAGAAAATAGTGATAAAAAAGTAATAGCCAAAGTGCAGATAATATATCAAGGCAGCAATCTAATTTACCTCTCTTTGTTACAGTTATAGAAGGAGTATCAGCTGAAACTTTGTTATTTGTCATGCATATTATCCCCTATTTAAACAGCTTTTCTGACAAAATTAATAAAATATAATTTACTTTGAGTCGTTTGAAATGAAGCAAATGTATAATTCCACTCATATACTAGTAAGTGGCAAATATATTTTCTAACCGACAACATATATGCCGAAAGTCAATTTGCATGTAAACATAACAAAGGGACAAATGTATGTCATATGAGATATGATAAGCAACAATGTAATAAAATTGTAAAGGGGTTTCATGGAATCATGTGTCTCGCATGCAATTGCTACTGTCAGTCTAAAAAGGTTATGATTTTGTCTTTTTATAAATAAAAAAGGAAAAATTCAACAACAACGAAAAATCAATCTTTTTTTTCAGATACTACATGTATTTTTTGATTTAAGAAGCTTATTTCCACGTCTCAAACAATCCAATAAAGGTTTAACACATTAATTGATGTCTAAAATATAATCCGAGATTGTATGTACAGTAGCTAAACCGATGACTTAGATGAATAGAGAATTCACTGTTCTTATGAAAAAGTTTAGAAAATCAATTTTAAAACAATGCCGATGACGATACTGATTAAAAGTTATTTCTAAACAGTAATCCTACATTTTAAATAATTATTTGTTAAACTGTACATGTGTTATTAGAAATATACATGCAAAGACTCGATGTTTTAAGTTCATCATTTACAGAGATAATTGCATTAGAAGCTTGTGAAAGAGAAACAGACTGTATCTAAATCTTAATGGCAACAACACATAAAATAAGTCCTTTATAAGTAAACTACTGAAAATTAAGAAAAGAAAACATTTACAAACTTTCACTGTGGATTTTGTCTTCTAGTCATAAAAAATCTCCGATCCAAGTTTTATTATATTTCATCAAATTATTGATATTAAAAAAAAGTAACATTATAATCTTTCTTAACCGTGAAAAAACTCAGTACACTGATCACTTAAATACGGGAAAAAGAAAACAAATCATAAATTTACAGTACAGTACAGTATTTTGATCATAAAAAAGCTTCTGTCCAAGTTTAATAACATTCCATGAAAGTAAAATTTGACAAAGTTAATGATGTCTAAACAAAATTTAAACCACAGACTGAATTTAAAAGAAAAATAACATGTATCTGTTTACATTTAGCAACGGGAGTGTTAATAGTTTTTGTATATATATATACACAAATTGTACTTTAAGATCGATTTTTGTCAATTATATTAATAAGAACATTTGCGAAACAACAACCCACCAAGAATTAAAGAACATAGTTATGCTCTATGTTTTAAAATATCCTGATGAACTTACTACAATGTATTTTGATAATTGTATAGCATTACAAATATCAAATCGACATAAGTATGTCTGTTTAATGTATCTATTTGTTCTAGTAAGTCCCGATGGATTTTCTTTTTATAATAAAAATTCGTTTAAATTGCTAAAGGGACACTTTATTACGAATTAGACAACAATCTCCTATGAAGAGTTGTCGGTCCTTGCTCTGAATAAAATGTTTGTCTCTGATAATATTAAAATGCTGTACATGCATGTTGTGAAATCGGAGGCGTTGCACCAATGATATATTTGCCACTGAACGTAATGCAACCAACAATCAATCAATCTACTCGATCAGGGGGAGTTAATGACGAAATTGTCGTAGTTTGATTATAATTAGTTCCATGGAATGAATATTCCGGAGTAAAATCACGTAGAAATACAATCATCTACGGGTCTCACTTCGATCTTTTAGCTTATTTGTTATCTGACACTTTAAGCTGCACACTCCAGTTGTCGGGTCTTAAAATTACGTTCCGAATACACTTAAGGATGTATTTAGGTGAGGTTTTGGAAATTGGTGTCAAAGGTTCGGACTCCTTGGTTTTTTTTCCATCAATACAGGGTAACATATTTTGCCCCATACACTAATTTTTCTTTTCATAAAAGACTTCAATAGCTCTTAGAAGGCCATTTTCCAAAATTTAAGCAGATTCTTGATTTTTGTTTTTTTCGATTTGAGACCCAAATAATACCAGTTCAAATGTGAGCTTTTTCCTGCCATTTTTCAAAATTCAAATATTTCTAAAAGAAGCTCCATGACCTATCAATATTTTTAGCATAATTTGTTCCTTAACTGGTGTTCTTTCTACATATAGTATCAATTTTAATTTCTTGATTTTTTAAATTTCACCTAAGTACATCATTAAAGGTACTTCAGTTTTGTTCTGTATAAACAAAATGCACCTTTGTCTTCGTTCCGAATATCCCAGCATTCACATGTAGGGAGTAATCATGGAACTTCAGGGGTGGGGGTATGGTTTTCTGTCTGAGTCAGATTCTTTTTCGATCAATTTTATGGTTTCATTTCTGATACATTTTTTTTTTCACCGCTGTCAATCACATTATTTTTTCAATATTTAACACTATGAGGTATGGGGAAAATCTGGATTCAGAATGACAGTTTTTGTCATCTGCTTGACCAGACTATTTTTTTGGGAAAAAAAACATAACCCCATTGCCTTTTCCCTTTTTTGATAAGTGTAAAGTGATATATCAGCGTTTTAACAAATTCTTTAGTTAGTAAAAAATAACTTCTGGTATCAAAAGTGTCAAAAGTAATTAGTTAAACAGCAAATTGAAATGTAATTAAAAGTTTTGATAAACTTTTAGGTTACTCATTACGCATAGAATGTGATCCAGCTATGTATAATCACCATGATATATGAAATATGTAATATGAACATTTATCTAGACAGTAGAACCAGTCTAACATTACGTATAGATAAATTAGCTCTTTCCGCTAGCTCCCCATTGTCCATCAAAATGTATGTCTCTCGTTAGGGCGACAACTTTAAAGAGGAATACCTAATTACAGGGTCAGTTACGGGAATTGGCAAACGGACTGTGTATCTATACTATTACATGAGAAGACCTTTTATTTATAGTATAGATGAGAAGACCTCATTTTGTGTGTCGCTTCTCTTCCTTCCACAATAAATTATTCTTCATTCCTCTGTGTCCTATATGTACCATGCATGGTCGCATTTGTCATCCTCGCTTATGATTATTCAGTTTGGGTTATTTTGGGAGAAAAACGAAAATGAAGGCGTCCGGATATTGTCTCCGTCATCGGACGGACTTTTAAGTCACAGACAAGACTTCCGTTTAGGACTGTTTTTTAAAATACTTGGGGACAAGACAACTATTTTCGCGTGCTTCTGTATACTATGATCATTCATATACTATACATAAAGTGTATTTGCTATTTACTTTCAATTTTAGTTTACTATATACGGCGGTCTCTGATTTATTATATAGAGAGTCTCGTGGATTGTCTAAATAATTATGACGTCTTGAAAGATCTTGAAAGGCTGTTTTAATTTTTTTTTCAGTGACGCCTTCCTTAGCGTAAAAAAAAATGCCTTTCAATACGTCATAATTATTGGGACAACGCCGTTGATAGTGAACCTGGAATTGATAATAAATAGCAAATACACTTTATTTCTAGTATATATGAGACAATATCTGAAAAGGTCTAATTTTTGGCAATAAGAAAAAAAAAAACAAAAAAAAAAAATCTTTAGACCCGGTATTTTAATAACACAAATCGAAGAACACACATTAAGGATCTAGGAACTGTTGTCCGTAATTCAAACAATTGTTAAATGTGGTAACAATGGCAATTTTAAAAATGGTATAAAAAAAATCCAGTTTTTTCCTGTTACTAAAGTGAATCAATTTAAAAAAAAAAGTTTCTAATGGGAATAAGGAATACGTTTAAGATACTATTTGTGGTTTACGTGTATATCCTGCAATAGTTTATCAAATGCCAATTATTGATTTTAGCATTTACAATACAAAAGGTTTAGAAATATCCTAAAATATAGTCAGATATGTCGGTAACATGAAAGTATCTTGAGTAACAGGACAGAGTTGGTAACAGAAAGGTTTTTTTTCTCAAAAAAATCCTTTATTTTATAGTTTAAGAAAAATACCCCATATCAGATTGGTTACAATGGCGTCCGTGTACATTTACGCCAAACATTTTTCATTTTAAAATGAAAAATAAATTTTTAAATTGCTCTGAAAATTTTAAATGTAGTTGGTTAGAAAAATTTAACAAAAATCTATTCAAATCACTTTTGAAAAACCATTTTCTCTATAAGATTTGAAATGTCTTATTCTCATGAAATTACATTTTTGATTTTACAAAGATATTAAAAGAAATAACAATAAGTTTGTGTTAAAAATGATTTTATTTTGTCAAAAGTTTAAATATATTTAAACATTTGCATTTGCTTGCTTTAGCAAACAAAACATATTTCAATCTCATTCTTAAAAGCAAATATTGAAAATACTGACCTTTAGTATTTTTCAATTGTGTTTACAATATTGAAAAATGAAAAATGCTCTAACGTGGAGCATTTTTCAATTTGACTTACAATATTGAAAAATGAAAAATGCTCTAGCGTGGAGCATTTTTAATTTGACTTACAATATTGAAGAATGAAAAATGCTCTAGCGTGGAGCATTTTTCAATTTGACATCAAATATTGAAAAATGAAAAATGCTCCAACGCGGAGCATTTTTCAATTTGACGTTTGAAAATGATAAATGAAAAATTGTTCAATTTCTCATTTTTCATTTTACTGTGCAATATTCAAATTTGAAAAACGTTCATTATTTAAATGTTTAATAATGAGAACGAAATGTAATTTGTTTCAATATAGGCGTTTCGAATGTTTCAATTGTTGACACTTTTTATTAAATGTTTTTCTACTTCCGTTCTCTTTTTTCTTGTTTTAAGTCAATATATCTTGAAGATCATTTTAAGGATGTATTCCTCTGACTTTTCAGTCTCGTTCAGTCTCGTTGAAATCTCGTTCTTGAATTATTTCCAAAACATGTGAAAGAAGTGGAAAATATCAATGAATTTTAAAAATATTATAAGCAAACATAAATCTGTGAAAAAATTGTGTATTTACAATGAATGGTTTTTGCGTAATCCAGTTTTCAAATTTTACGACCAATCAAGTCAGTATTTTTAGCCAAAATTTTGAGCAAATGGGTGAGGGATACAAAAAATGATTTTACAAGAATCATGTACATCCCATATCATTTTGGTCTTTTCAAATTTCTTAGATATGTCTTTTTTCATTCATTGATAACAAAAAAGTTGAAATAATATGCATTTTGTTCTTAAAACTGAGAAAAATCACAAAAATACAAAATTGACAGCATGGTAAATTTTACACAAAAAAGCGTCAAAATATGATAAAACTTTCTAATATTAACACCTACCTATAGTTTTTGTAAGTAAAATCTATTTAGATTGCTCCAATTCATCTTTATAGAAAGTATGAGAAAAAGTTTAATTGTGGAACTGTGATTTTTTTCATGAAAATAGCCCAAAAATAGGTAAAAATCGATGAAAAATGTGAAAATCATCAAAATTGGGCATTTTCAAAGAGCCATAGCAAAAAAAGAAGTGCACCACCATATGATTTTTTCTTCACCAATTATTTTGTTACAGTCTTATAAACCCAAAAATCAGGTTAAGAAAAAAAGTTTAATTCTAGAAATTTTTGGCTCCTCAGAAGTGTACATCCTTAAGGTGTGTGTCACTGTGTGTGTGTGTGTGAACTATGTGTGGTATCAACAAATTCCGAACAAGAATGGTACACTGACAAGTACGATAATGACCACAAAAAAATCATTCTTTCTTTTATATGTATATACCTAGTCGTCTTTGTAGCTACATTTTCATATATATCTTTCGATCTATCAATCCGTCATTTATTGTATATAATCTATCTGTCTATCTATCTGAATTTTGTTTTTCTTTCTTTGAATTGTCGGGGTCGAAATCTTTAATTCAGTTCTCTCGAAGTGAAAAATATTTCAACTTCTGCAATGATGACAGCGTATAGTGCACATGGTCGACGCTTCCACAAAGAAAAGAAGTAAGGGACGATATCAAAAGTTCAATGTAGGATAAAAAAACATAGTTTTTTAACTGACACCCCCTTTTTTTCTAAACTTAATTTGAGAAAAATTGATTGTAAAATATGGAAATATGTAAAATTCACTTTTGATAAACAAAACTCGCAGCAATTTTACAACCCCTCCCCCTCTCCCACCCTAAATTATTTGATTGAAGTTTTTCATCCTACATTCCTTCTGCTTTCGTGACTGTTACCATGATCGGTCATGGATTTTGCGTTTTATTCGGGACATAAAACATCTCTTTTGGATAGCCTTAATTTGTGTTTGCTAGTCAAAAGAAAGGTAAATAAAAAGTTAATATTTAGTAGATAAATCTTTTGTCAATGTACAAGTTTTGTGTGTGTGTGTGTGCAAAAATCGTCTTCTATCGAGTCATGTCGTTTTTTTCTTATATATCATTATCTTGGTAGCGTTCTTTACTACTCCCAAACAGCATGACAGAGACTTGAACCCTACAAATATTCTAAAACAGTAACTTTCTTTTTCTGTACCTGCCTACTAGTATCCCAAGCTATTGATTTGTATATTTGTATGAATGTATTACAGTTGTGGTCCTTTGTCCAATTTGTTGTCATCCATAACTTATTTTTTCATCGTTTTATTAAAATCGTCTCTTTTATTGTTTCGATTTTTGGGTTTGTTCGTGCTAATTTCCTATAATACTGATGATAACAAACTAAAAGTTATAATTAGTTTCTTTCGCTTCGTCTACCTATTTTTGTTTAGCAACCAACAGTCAATCAATCCAGCACTTAATTATTTGTTACAAATTTATATAATGGTTCTTTCATATTTTTTTTATAATTATCATTTCTCTGCAGGGAACTATGTTTTGGAATATTGTTTCATATCATTTTGTGATACGCTTACGGAAACATGATTAACTTAATGTAAATGGCAGAAAGTTGATAAACTTGGTGGCATAACTTTCATTTTTCTCTTTTTTATGTAACAATATATAAAAGCTATGAAAATGTAACCACTGTAGGGTAAAATAAACTGTTTCATACTTTTTACTTTCCCCTGAATTATAAATAAATAAAACCCTTTCCTTTCTGTTGCCAGACTAGGAACGAGAATTTGACAAAGAGACAGCAACCCGACCAAAATGCAAAAGCAGCACAAGGCCATTAGTGGGTCGGCAATACAGCCAGAAAATCGGGAACATGGTGGACCCTTTACACAAATGTGTACTAGTTCATCGAAAATGGACGTCACATTAAATTCCGAAACATATTAATAAAAGTAAATTAAAAAAAAACTGACAAACAAAACGAACTTATAAAGGCTACCAGTTTCTTCTTTTTTATTCTATTATAGTACTTAACCTTGTTTATATGTAGTTTGTGCAAGCGAATGAACTTCAAGTGTGACTTTCAAAAATAACTTGATAATTTTCCAGTGTGACTAGATAGTTGCTTAAGGTATATCATACTTTTCAAACGATTCGGAAGTTGACATTATATATGTATAGAGACACCTGTCTTCTCTTGAATACAATACAAGTGTTTCCAATGGACGTTTGGTTGTGTGTTTAGTTGGGTTGTTATTTCGATGCTGTGTAAGCGACATCTTTTTCTGTTTATATCAGTATATATCAAAGCGTCGTGTTGCGATGTAATAGAAGAAAAGGTATGAAGAGAATTATAAAGCCATAGTTTTAATAGCGATTCTGCTGAGAATACTAATTTACAGAAAAAAATTGATAAAAAATTAACTGTCGATATTATTGATACATAATTGATTTATAATCCTAACGTAATCCTAGGTATCGGTAATAAAATTACAGTTTTTTTTTTGTTTTTTTGTTTTTTTTTATTAAAATCGATTACAATTGTACTGACTGATTTTGTAGGCTCAGACACATGATGGTTGATAGGTTGTTATTCGCTCTGAATTTGATTGTGCACCTAAACCGATCTAATCCCTAAGAGTTCTATATATGCGCCGTAAAGTTATTTTTCTCGAATGGATTGTATTGTTTTAAATTTTTCATTTTGGAATCTTTTGTAGCTTCCTGTGCGGTATTGGTTTTCATCAATGTTGAAGACTGCACTATGAACTATACTTGCTTACTTCATCATCATTTAATGTCTTGTTGAAAAAATGTGTCAGTGGCAATCATACCTCATCTTTTATTTATGAAATTATGAATAAAACAAACACTAGTATTTGTCAGTTCAGTAACAAAGCACGCTATTCACGAATCGAGTAAATGAATAAACAGAGAGCGCGCGGCAGCTTTATATATTTTCATGTGGCATACATGCTATAAATATAGGAATTGTTATAAATGTACATGTATCAATTGGTGATGTTTTTTGTACTTGTTGTTGGGGAAACTCAGAAAAAATAAGATTGCAACGTTTCTTCGGTATTGATTATGTTCATTAATTTTTTTTTAAATTTGGGACCTTGGGATTTCATGTTTTTTAAGCCCGGGATTTTGGAATCAGGACCCCTCCGACCCCCTTCAACATAATATCAATGATTGGTATAGAAGGCGAGAGACTTCAGCGTGTGCCCTATTGTCATAATTTGTAAATTTTTAAATAATTTGATTAAATCATTTACCGATATTGCCTCTTTGTTGATACTATTATTTTTTGTGGAGCTCGTCCGCTCCCATTTTATATTCGTTATGTAAACAGAAAGTCGCAACTGTTTGGTTTTTTTATAGGGATCTCGAACCTTTAATCCTTTTCCATATCATGCTGATAATTTTGGGCATAAAATCCATCTTGATCAAAATGAATCTTGCAAGTAGCCCTCGGAATATATAGAGGGGTAATGTTGAGGTTACAAAAAGTGGATGTTGGATATAGGATTTGAAAATTGGGGTAGTGAAATCAAAGGGACATAAAAGGTGGGATCTGGAGAACAAAAAAAAAAAAAGAATTTAGGAAAAGGAGTCACTAAGATTGTAGTGTTTTTTCCTGTGTTTTGGAGGGGCGGGCATTATGGGAAGATCTCCCGTCTCTGACTCAAAATATGGATAATTTTATGTCAAGGGTTTTATAATTCTCTCTGACAGCTTCAGACAAAATAATTTTGTATCTCCTATCTTTTTAAATAGACAATACCCTTTTCTTAAATTGAGAATGGAAATGGGGAATGTGTCAAAGAGACAACAACCCGACAATAGAACAGACAACATCAGAAGGTCACCAATAGGTGTTCAATGCAGCGAGAAACTTCCGCACCCGGAGGCGTCCTTCAGCTTGCCCCTAAACAAATATACATATACTAGTTTAGTGATAATGGACGTCATTAACAAATTAAACACAAAACACTAAAATTAAAAATAATTCAAGACTAACAAAGGTCAGAGGCTCCTGACAATGTAGAAAAGTAAACGCATAGCCATATGCACAGTAAAATTCAGTTCAAGAGAAGTCCGAGTCCGATGTCAGAAGAGGTAACAAAAGAAAATAAACAAAATGACAATAATACATAAATAACTACAGACTACTAGCAGTTACTGACATGCCAGCTCCAGACCTCAATTAAACTGATTGAAAGAGTATGTCTTCATCATAGGAATACCAGGCAACTTCCGTTAGGGGTTCAGTATTATATACATAAAATATTGAAGAAAAACATAGCCCGTGTCATGCCAACAAATGGTTTTGTAATAAATGTGTTTAATTTCGATGTAAAGACCCTATAAGGGAATCAATATTAAAGCCAAAATATGAAAACTCGAATTTCCTGACAACAGTATCGTAACTATATCCCTTCTCAATAAGTCTGTTTAAAGGTCTTGTTATCTTTGAATGTTCCGTGTTGTCGTTTGTTGATGTGATTCATTAGTGGTTCTCGTTCCGTATATAGATTAGACAGTTGTTTTTCCCGTTTGAATAGTTTTACAATAGTCATGTGGAGGACACTTTATACTTATTGTTTCGTGTGAACCAAGACTCTGTGTTGAAAACCGTACTTTGACCTATAATGGTTTTTATTCTAAAAATTGTGACTAAGAAGGCAAGCTGTGGGATTGACACTCATACAACATCCTCTTATATCTAGAGAAACGTAAACAAGCTTCACATTTGAAGTTCATTTTTAACTGAAATGCCACCTTACGTTCATTCCAAATAATAGAGAAATCTGTCTTAAAATGAACAAAGTGATCAGTCTCAAACCTATTTTGACTATACATTTACCAAATAAACCATACAATAAAAAAAAGACCACAGGAACAATTAAACACTTAAATTTTCAAAATTTGTCTCCTAGAGACAGTCGTATCTAATTCCACCAAGTACTGACTCAAATGTCTGCTTCTGTTTTTTCAAAATAATGTATTTCAGTTAAAAACAGAAAAATTGCTGAAAAATTCAACATCAACCTCGCGGGACCAAAATTTAGCATTGGTAACTCTGATTGAGATTCGGAGATGTGGACCACAGCTTGTTCTAGTTGTAAACAGAGACGATGGATGCCAAATGTTAAAGCAATTGGTATCTAAATAGCTAAGTAAATACCAACCAAAACAAAACCATCAAAAAATATAAAATTAATTGTATGTAGTAAAGAAATGGAGCATTCAATGACTTCCAAAATAAGCCGTATTTAGAAGGAATATGGCATATTCATCAACCTTATACAGGAAGACTGGGAAAAGAACAGCTTTCCTAGGTGTTGTTTTTATATTTACACCTTTTCTAGGTTGTCAACGACGGTATCATCAAACCCGTCGCCAGTGCATGAAAGTACGCAATTGTATGTCCTGTTACAACATTTTTTATTTACTTTTCATTCAGGAATAACTCTCTCGGCTTCGATTACACTATTCTGTCGTTGAGTGCTTTATAGGGCATGTTGTATTTGCTTTCAGCTATGCATAATCCTTTGTAAGGCCACAACTTATACGTGTTATGAAGAACGGGCATGATTATGCTTTGATCAATATAGAAGCATGTTGCTCAGATCTTATATAATTAATGTACATTAGCTTTTTAAAGAAGTTTACAAATGTTTGCACCGATGCAAATACTAATCTTTGGAGTAAAAATAAATATATCTATCAATAGATGCAACATATCAATATCTATTTCATTTAACAAATATATAGAAAATACTTAGTTAAAATGAATGTAAATAACAAAATAGGGAAATATAAAATTCATGGTTTTAAACAGAGAAAATAACAATTGCATAATAATCCTGCGCCACATCACAAAATTTTGCTGATGCATTGTTGTTCTCCTATCTTTTCGGGGTAGGTAATAAATGTGTATATACGGGTTCACATATACACCCATGTGTATTATATTTTAAGCATAAAACAAAATTTCTAAAGTGTAAACAATGAATAAAAAAATAATTTGTTTATCTATTTTCCAATATCTTTTATATCAATTTTTTAATCCTTTTTAGAGCATTTTTCATTTTGTCACACGATTACAAAAATTGAAAAATGCTACACACAAAAACATTTTCCTTTTTGAGAAAATTTTCTAAACATGAAAATTCAACTAATATGGGGCATTTTTCATTTTTCAATATTTCAAGTCAAATTGAAAAATGCTCCACGTTGGAGCATTTTTCATTTTTCAATTTCTTAAGGCAAATAGAAAAATGCTTAAGTTAGCAATTTCAATATTGTGTTCTTAAGAAGGAGATTAAAATTTGTTTTTTTTCTAAAATTATCAAATTCAAATATTTTAATTTATTCAAACTGTTGATAAGATGAAATCTTGTAAAGACAAACTTATCATTACTTTTTATATTATCCTCGTGAAATCAAATAATGTAATCTCATTAAAATTACAAATTTCAAATCTCATAACGAAAATAATTTTCAGAAATGACTTCAACAGATTTGTGTTACATTTTTTAAACCAATTAACTTTAAAATTTGAAGAGTACTTAGCAAAATCCATTTTTTTCAGTTTAAAATGAAAAATGTTTGGCGTAAATATACACGGTCTCAATTGGAAGATAACAGCAAGAAATGTCATTTATCCTTTGAAACTGTATTTGCAAGATGAAAAATCTGCCTAGGTAATGAAAAATTCTAAAAGATTTTCCTTTCTGTTACTATCTACTATACTAGAATTGCACAATGTTCTCTGCTGTTATCAAAAGCAAAATACATATTTTTTTCATTCAATATACTATATATTATTTTGAAATTTATTTAATTTGGTGATGTTAATTTATATTAAATGAAATAGTTGGCATATAGAAAATTAACTATTGATTCATCAGTGAAATTGTCTTGAACATCCTTCCTGTTACTGATTATGGTTATGCTGTTACTTTCAATCAGGTAACATGACAGAACGTAGCAGAAAGGAATTACGCAGTACTTTTTGTTCATTTACTCGCATCTCCATGTCAATTTGATAAGATACTATATAAACACATGTACTTGTATAGTGCTGACAATGAAATATTCTCAGAAGGTGCATAAAAAGGCTGTAACAGGAGAGAACAAAACAATAATTTTTCTCCAAATTCTGATCTTTGGGGAGTTCAGATTTTTTAAACTGGTTGCTATTCACCTAAACATATGCAGTCATACATTCAGGAAATGATGCTCTTCACATTGCATTACAAGAAAAAAATTTTGTTCTTTCAAACGTGTCCACAGGTTGAAAAACCCAAGCGGTAACAGGAGGAAAATTACCCCTTGGGACAACATTTAAAAGACCCATAAAAATGCAAAATTTTCTTACATGCTTTAGTTATAACAAAACTAGACCAGACATGGAGAAGTTTTTTATATAATCTATCAGATTTGTGAAAATCGGAAGGCTGAATTAATTTAGATATTATTTGAAAAATGTAATTTTCAGAAAATAACAGGCGACAACATGATTTTTTTTTGGGGGGGGGGGGGGAGGGGGGCGGGGGGGGGGGGGGGGGGGTTGACCACTTAAATTATAATATTTTATTAGAAGAAATATTAAAAAGAATGTTTAATTGGTTGCAGATGGTGCATTATATACTCTAGTTAATACTGTAACTTAAATTTTCCCAAAAGATGCCTGAATAAAAAAAAAAATTGGGACATGGAAATTATACTTTTTCAGATATTGTCTCATATGTATGTTCGTATTATACAGAAAAACGCGAAAATAATTGAAATTAACAGTTAAAAAAACAAAAAATAACGGACTTTGAAAAAAAGGCGGAGGGCTAGAAAAAATTGTCCTGTCCCCAAGTACCTATGACTTTTGATACCTTTCCCTGAAATTCTCCAGTCAGAAAATATTTTACAATATGCATCCTACAACAGTTTACATAGTTTCAATTATGCTCTAAACGCCCGCGATTTCGCTGGTGTGTTCTAGTTGTCTTTATTTTCAGAATATTATTTGTCTTACCTTGCATTAGAAGAAATAGAAAATCTAATTGTGACTTCATCATCTCCTGAATTTTCTGAATATATAAAATTTTAAATTTTTTGAAAGGTTCAACAGTTATGAACTGTTACTGTCAATTTATATAATTATGTTAACTATAGCTTTTATTATTGCGCTATTTCTAATTTATCACGTGTTGAAATACTGTCAAAGATGAATGCGTAAAAAGTCCCATATTGAAGACAATAAAACATATTGATAATTATTTATATGAACTTTACAGTACCAATGTCTACATTACATCTACGTGTTACACAGTTGGTTATATTGAACAGTTCTCCAACTAATAATTAAAAGTAAATAACTAACTTAATTCAGCATTGAGAAGCGTATTATAGTATTATCCAAACTTCTATAAACTCTATGAATTATTAATTTTGTAATTATTTTTCTCTTAAAAAAACCTTCTTAAATATGCTACGTCTTTCAAAGACTTACACAATTTAAAATCAAAAACGACTATGACGTCGTGCGGACAATAAACAAATAATACTTGAAAACATTCGTTTGACGGAATGATTTAAATATAGGTGAAAAAAGGGCAACTGCCTGTAAAACTTTATTCAATATTCAATTTCAAGGTGACTAGGCAGTTAAGCTAGACCATTTTGAATTCATCAAATATGTTTAACGTAGTGGTGATTATAAGCATTTCTTGCCATGCGCGTTCCACTTCAATCTAAACTTTTCTAGCTTTACATACTGGAAAGGCATATTTTCCGCGGAATTTTTTTATCGGTAACATCTCCATCTTCCTGGATACTCATACTCAATAGGGATTTCATGTCAATCTAACCATATACATCTAGCTGATAAAATAGGTTGCAATAGTTTTTTAAAGATCGAAACTTAATCATTTACTCGCGCTTGCAAGAAACTGGTAGTTGTCACTATGTTCTCAATAGTATGTATTTCATAGTATTGCGCTGTTTTCAGTAATGTTAATAGAATCATGTATAAAAATGTTCAAAGGTCGAGCACTGCATACGATTATGTCTGTGAAAATATGTTATTGCAAGGATTCTTGACGACTGTTTTGGTGTTTTTAGTAGCAAATTCAAATCAGATTTGCTAATTAACTATGGTATTTCACTAGGAAGGGCGAAAATACCAAAGAGACAGTCAAACTCAAAAATAAACTGACAACGCCACGGCTTGAAATGAAAAAAAGACAAACAGACAAATAATAATACACAACATACAGGTGCTTCGGAAGGGTAAGCAGATCCTGCTCCGGTCCGTGTAACACTTATCAATTCAAAGTTTTAAAAAGTTTTGAAATTTTAGATTTTTGGAAATTTGATCAAAGTTTTAAAATATCATATTTCCAAATTGTGTAAAAGTTTCGAAATTTTGAAATTTTAACCAAATATTTAAAATATTAAAATTCTAAATATCGTTTTTAAATTTAATAGTTTAGAAATTTGATCAAACTTTAAAAATACTAAACCTAATGTGCAATTTTGATTATTTCACTTTTTGAAAGTTTGATTTTTTAAATTTTTGATTAAGATATCAAAAATAGCAAAGGGGCGAAAAGAGGGATACCTGTAAACTGCGAAACGAAATAAAAGCGGAACGAAACGAAACAAAATGAAATGAAAACATACTGATACTTAAAAATTCAATATTTAAAATAAAACCCCAGCCAGACAGACTTTGTAAGCGTTTAAAAATTGGATGACAAAATAAATTCGTTTTAGAACAAGACTCACGGCTCTGATAATGACCATTTTACTTGCTGGTTTTCCCAGCACCACTATTTTAGGAGTAACAGTAAAAACTTATCAACTCGCAGTAGGTCAAATATTATGGTTAGGTTGAGTATGTATTTATATATTTTCTACTGAACTTTAAGCAATAAAATGGCTCCATACACTTATTATATTTGATTTCAATTTTTTTTCTGTTTTGCTCTACGACTTCTTACTTTCTGCAATCATGTCGGCAGATGAATATATCCTTCCATGTACAGTTTAAACGATCTCATCTTTAACGTTTTAATCAACTATTTCTGTTCTTTATAAATTGTTGGCCCTAAACTATTCAGCTTTGAGCGTTCCCGAAGAAGGTAGATCCAGAACAGCGCTTCGGTCATAACTTTTAACGTTTTGTTTTCATTTTTTATCGATTGCATTACGATCATATATATATTGCCTTGTGTCAATGATTTCAGTAATAAGTATTACTAGGAGCATTGAATTCATGATGTCGCAATGAACGTTGTGCTAGTCTGGAATGTGGGAGGTTTTTGATATCTTTTCTTACGCTGAAATTAAGAGTAAGATCAAATATTAGTAGCTTGGAGCTAGGATACTGTTATAAGGTATCTACATAAACTCATCATAGATAGATAACAGGATGTAAATTTTGTATTTGCGCCAGGCACGCGTTTCGTCTTCACAAAAGACTTATGTAATAGTTGCCGCTAAGCGCCCATCTATCCATTTGTAGGTGTCGGCATTTTGAAAAATATTTTCAAAAGTTTATATCAGCGATAAATGGTAATCTTTTTGGGAGTCTGATATATAAATATTGTCACTAAGGTGACACTTTTTTTTTACTTGGCCGGATACTTCCACGAGGGGCTTCAATAATGGTACATAAAATATTCTTATCCCCAATTTGATGAGAAAAAATATTCTGTGCAAGCAGAGATCGACAAAAAATATTTTGAATCCAGATTTTCCCAATGCCTTATAGTGTTAAATTTTGAACTAATCATTTGATTAATAGCGTTGAATCAAATTATTAGCACTTAGCGTTAAATTCTTTTTTTTCACTTCCACATAACAACCATGTCCCCATTTTTGAAGTTAAATGGTTGCTCCCTTAGACAACGTTTGGACTGATGCTTGTAAAAAGTATATGCATTTATCATATATGTAGCACCATTAGGAGCCCTAAATCAACCACTGTTATTGAATAGCAAATAAAAGGAAAAGTTTTTGTTTATATTAAGGGATATCATTGTTCCGTATTTGTTATTTGTGCATTTTTAAGTTATCGTATGGCAATCAACTTTGAGGAAAGTAAAAGAACACTAGTACGTCCGGTCAGAATGGGGCGTGTAAAAAGGGTGCCACGCTGTCAGATGCGATGGATTTTTCCATTTTTGGCCATACACCAATGTTGCTTTCAAAAAATCTGTACAATGTAAAACGCGGAATTTTAAGTAAAGCTTTAACCTATGGACCGCTGGATTTCTTTTAAAGTGCGTTTTACTGTGCGTACTGCTGTGTGTTTGTTTATTCTACATTGGTTAGAGGTAGAGGGGTAGGTTTGTGATCTAAACAAACATGTTTAACCCCGCCGCATTTGTGCGCCTGTCCCAATTTAGGAGCCTCTGGCCTTTTTAGTCTTGTAGGATTTTAATTTTAGTTCATTGTTATATTTCGGAGTTAAGTAGGCCGTCTATTATCACTGAACAATCACTGAACCAGTACACTTATTTGTCTAGGGACCAGCTGAAGCAGGCCTAGCACAACGTTCATTGCGACACCATAAATTTAGTATTCCTTCCGTATCATTACTTGGAACTGAATTCAATCATAAATGGGAATGCAATTGATAAAAAAAAAACAAAGTTGCATGCGACTGAAGCACTTTTTCTGGATCTACCTTCATCAGGAACGTCAAAAAAAGGCGAATAATACTATTTGGCCTACCGCGAGTTGGTCAGTTTTTACTGTTCACTGGGGACACCAAATAGCTCTGAATTAACTATCTCAAACTTTCACCTTATATTAGATGCCGGTTTGAATAGGTTTGAATTTTTTTTAAATTTAATAGATGCACAACCTAAAAATTTCTGGACACTGTTATCCTATGTGATGGCTAATATGTTTTATAAAAAAAACGACTCCTTCTTTTAATTATTTATTTTGTAATAACAAATGATTTGATATATTTCGTGCTATTTATTCCTAACTAAGAATGATTATAATCAGAGCCGTGTTTACAGGTACCCCTCTTTTCGGCCCTTTTCTATTTTTGATATTTTAATCAAAAATTTAAAAAATCCAACTTTCAAAAAGGGAAATAATCAGAATTGCACGTTTGATTAAATATGTTTAGTGTTTGATCAAATTTCTAAACTGTCAAATTTAAAAACGATATTTAAAATTTTAATATTTTAATAATTTGATCAAATTTCCAAAAATCTAAAATTTCAAAACTTTTTAAAACTTTGAATTGATAAGTGTTACACGGACCTGCTCCACATGTGTAAGTTGACTATTTTTCAAAAAAATACACCAAAAATAAAACAAAAAAGGACACCGAAAAAGAAATAGAGAAAAAAAGGATGGCGTCATAAAACAACGTCGTTAGCGTTGCCTTAGGATATCTATATTTAGAAAAAACAGACTCTTTCAAATCTTATATTAACCTCTCGTGATTTTTTCCACGGTGAATATTATGTGTTATCAAGGAGGATATCCTAGCCAATGAGAAAACAGTACATTTATATTCATTTAATTAAACAGTTTATCGATTCCGGAAGACTTCCTAATTATGTAACTTCAATTACATTATTTTGTAATAACATAAGTGACACTTGCTTTGCTGCATCAACATCAAGTACTTGTTAGTACTTGACATATTATCAGAAGTTTCATATTAAGATATACCACGTAAATTATATAAACTGCGTTTAAAAATACTTTTGATAGGTTATTTTCTTATTTCATATTAACTCACTTAATTGTACATTAACCAATGCATTTGTACATGTTTAAATGCTAAAAGTAAATAAAAATAAAAATGAAACTACATTTTTGAATACACTACACGCGTCTGGTGCGAGACTGTAACGTTCTTGTCAATGACTGACTTGCAATAAACGACCGACATAATTTTTAATATACAAACTGCCTAACATACTATAGGCATTTGATCATGAGTTATTGACTGCTAATATAACGACTTGATTGCTTGCATTTCTATAAAACATTAGCAAATCTATTATCGACAATATCAAATCGTAAAGTCATATTGTAAGAATGAAAACAAAATATGTGTATAGTGTGCTTTCATTTTTTTTATCGGTGGAGGAACTTTGAACGGTATTTCTTAACTCATTGTAAAGAACAAAATTAAATCAGATAAGATACATGTATACATCTAAAAAATCAATCAGATATATATATCTCAAAACGCGCAGAATCAAGTCATTTTACGAACTCTCTTATTGTGCTAAAACATGTGGATCCATGTTTTCATAGGAATTACTTTCATAACAGGTAAGATCAAAGGGTTGTACAATAAATTACACGTACATCTAGTTATTTTTAATTTCGTACTTCTACTCAATAGATCAAAATATTATACAGTTTTTATTTCAAATACTGCCGCTGGGTCTATACTGCTCCTAGTGGACTTTTAGTCCAAACGCTATATCAGTGCAGTGCGCGTTGCTTTAATACTGGCATACTTTATAATATTTTATTCAATTATCCGTTGTAAAATTGAGATATGTTTATGGAAATAAGGTACATTATTGATTTTTGTGAATTTTGATTTTTATCTTATTTGTGTTTGTTGGAAGGGGGTATTAAAACCACTCACGTTGTAACGTTTTTAAAATTTCCTTGACTTGCCACATATATACAAATCCGTCATGTATTTGATCTTTTTGTCTTTTAGCTATTTTAAACAAAAACCAATAAACACACCTTTTGAGATATTTTTATTGTGTTCAGTGAAATTAATGAATTCAGTCTATCAATCAATTTGTCAATACCGTTTTGAACAACAACAAAAACATCGACAACACTATAAATTCTTAGATGATTTTATGATATAAAAGCATACTCAAGTATTTCCTTTTGCCAATGTTCAATTTGTACAGATTTTATCAATAGTTGTAAGAACAGGCTCATGTTATGAAGAGTGTTTACTAAACAGATAGAGTGCAAGACATCTTATAATGAGTAAATTGTTGATTAACCTTATTATAAAGCAATGATTTTGACTTAATGAATTATGGATAAACAGGGTTTAATATATTTCCTCAAAATTTTAAAAGTGAACATTAATCATTAGTATAATACTTTGTATTACTTCATATCTTATTGAATATTCCTTTCTACTGTATGCCTGAATTATTTGGTGGTATATTGAAAACGGTTTTTTCACGTTAATGGGCTTGATTTGTTTGTCAAGAACGTATTTATTGTTATTTTGTCTTTACTATGCTTTGATTTAATGGAGGTTGGGGATAGGACTGGTCACATAAGTCGGTGCTTGTTTTGATATCTATCAATTTATTATTATCTTAATTCTTAATTTGAATGATACAATAACTGCCTTATTCATTAAATAGGTCTTCTTTGCCAAGATCCATGCAATCCAGGAAACAACCGACTTCTTGACGAGCCTACTCGTTCCGTAAATTATGCTCTTGGTCCGAATGATCCTGATTTATGTGATCGTAGACTACTTAGGGAGGGATGGTACAGGATTCCCGAAAATGGAAACATTGCCACTGAATGTCCAGCAATATTAAGATGCGGATCATTGTATCCAGTGTGGTTAAACGGTATGTAGTTTTAGGTCATAACCGCATTGATTTTTAGAGATAGATGGAGCAAGGTCATTTAGCAATATTCATTTCATATCATTCTCGAACATTTGTCGAACCTATAGTATCAAGATAGTACATACATGCATACATCTATGTAATGTATTGAACTATATATATATATATATATATATATATAGAACTTACCTGTACGATCTACAATTATAGAAAGAAAACTTGACTCTATTATTTTTGCTATTCAGTACGAAATATCGATACATTTTGTTTTTATTTTTTTATGGATGTGAAGTTAGAAGCCGGTTCGTTATTCGATATTCGATATTCAATATCCAACCGGCTGCTAGCAGTCGGTTCGATATTCAAATTTAGTTTTAAATCATTAAAACATATAATATTTGATAACATTAAAAGCATGAGTTTCATAGCTGAAAGGAGTAAAAAGATACGTAGGAAATCGTTGTATGACCCTTTCAAGTTGTTTTAAACTCTCGTTGTCCTCGAATATAAACTCTTATCAATGCTTATGTAAGTTGCATATTTGTCTTCCAGTAATATAGATTTTTATCAATAAAATGACATCAAAACTGTAATTGTATATCTAATATTTCTTAAAACAAAAACAGAAACCGACCACTCTAGAAACATTTATATGGAAAGCCCAAAAAAAAAGAAATATATATTGAAAACCTACCTGAGACTGCTTAAATGACGGTGATACCCCCTGTTCTTGCAATGTCCACAACATTCGACGAATTTATAGACTCTGTATATATAAAGATTGTGTCAAAAGGATTTATCAGAATAATATCATCTTCGACATCTTCGGAGGGCTTAGCTTGTCACTTTTCAGCTAAACAAAAATAAAATTTCAGGACAAAGGGCACAGGGCAATTGTTCGAGCCCCCTGATCTCTCAATCTGCCTAATATTAAACAAACAGTTAGTTAATAGGTAGATACAAACGTGACTAAAAGGATTTGGGAACACTTACTGTCTTCTATGATTACGGAGGGCCCAAAGTGCTAGTTGGATATTCAAAATTTAAAGCGAAAACCTACCTGAGACCGTTTAATGACGGTGAGACCCCCTATTCTTTCAATGTCCATAAAATTCGACGAAATCATAGACTCTGTATATATAAAGGTTGTATCAAAAGTTAGGATTGTCCAGAATAATGTCATCTTCGATATCTTCGGAGGCCTTTTTTTTCAAAATAACAGTCGTTAACCTGACAATTTTGAAAAGAGGGTGCCGTCCGTTATTGCCAGTAATTACAAAATCTAGTTGTCTTTATTTTCGTATAAAATATGTGCATGTATGAAATAGTTTTTAAAAGAAAATATAATGCAGGAGCGCGATGATAACTTCTATTAACAGGAACTCTTCCAGAGCAAGGACAAAGGATAACTTTAAACGCATGCCAGAGAGGGTTTCTATCATGTTGTGAAAGCACTTTCCAAGTGGAAGCACAAAACTGCAATGATTTCAACGTGTTCTATTTGAAAGCAATTCCAGCATGCCCTGGTCGCTATTGTACAGGTAATATAATCCAACGTAACTATAGGTTTGAACGTTATTTTCAATTTAGATTTGTTTATATTTTTTCGTTTGGGCTTGTATTATATTTGCCTTCGGGTTTATATGATCCGTTTATCCTATTTCGACTCTTTCAAAATTCAAAAGTCTATCATAAATTGAGGTAAATTATATGGCCTATCAAATACCTTTTCGATTCCTTACGTCACTGAAGAGACAATGTACTTGTCGAAATACGGATATGGTGTACAAATAATTGAACCTCATGTTTGCTGTATACCATTTTTTCTGCAAGTTTATTGTTTTATGTTTGGTAATAAATTAATGATACGATCAATTTTGTTACATCTGGTAATCCGTTTATTTGGCAATCACAAATGGCAGTCAGCAGAGTTCAAGAACATCAGTTGTTCGACTTGCTAGTCGAATGCGTTTTGTTAAAATATACTTTTTTGGTCTTTTGGAAAATGTTGTTTGTGCTGTATTTAGACCCCCCTCCTCGCCGTTACCAAGACATTTGTTTTGCATGCACACGTATAGAAGTCGCAGTACTCATCCGTCGCAATCATAGGTTTGGACATTGTTTTCAATTTAGACTTGTATATAATATAAATAATCGAGACAAGCCAGGTGCATTTACAGCGCATCTATAGTGCATGGAGGACGAGGGGGGGATGGAAAGTCCCACTATGAGGACAGCTCTAGTTAAAAATGTGCGATCAAAACGTTTTTCAAATTATTTCAAAATTGAGAACTTTATCTCCCTAATACAAAGCTACAATTCATTGCAGGGCGTTTTCTATTCTTTTTGTTTTATTGTTTTATAAGCTCTTCTGAATTTTTTAGATAAGTTTTGGGGTTATAAATATTTTGGCCCCGAGCATCACTAAAGATCCCTTTGTCATTATTCCCCTTTTTATTAAAAAGGATGTTTTTCTTTATATACAGTTGGACCACCAGCTCCATGTCAACCAGGGATGTCATCAGAATCTGGATTTGAGCCATGTCAGCGTAAGTTGTATACTTTGTCACAGATTCAACACAGACGTGAACAGTATGACATTTAAGAACTATTTACTTATGTTCAGTCATTTAGATATCATGTTTAATTAGTATTTAGAAATGGCCAGACAATGATTCAATATTTTATTTTGAAATTAAAGTATAATGTTATAAAATAATCTAACAGTGTTGATCGCTACACGGGAATTTAATTCTTTCCTGCGTTGATTGTGTATACAATTGTTTTGGGTTTATTGTTTTGTTCAAACATCAAGTCGTTATATTAATCGTTTGAACTTTTATTTATTTACATTTTGTCAACTTGGATTAGTGGGACTGAATTCCACATTAAATAAAACTTTCTAAAGCCGAACTTTTTTTAGTTTATTTTGTCCTATCATCAAAAACAAAACGTGTGTATCAATGCTGTACTTATCCCCCCCCCCCCCCAACAAAAAAAAACAAAAACAAAACAAAAAATAGCAATCTATTCAGCCACTGATTAAACACAGTATTTATACATTGGCCCTATTGTATAATTTATAGCGGATGTGTGCTAGGTCATGCAGTTGTTTTTTTTTCAGGTCTCAGTATAACTTTCAGCGTTTTACCACGAGTAAAGGCATTCATACCTACATTCAATTTTAACTCTCAACTTAGAAATTTGGCCTTTCAATGTCAAGTCGCGATGCCTTCAAAGTACCAACAATATTTCTTCGACATTTCCTGGTATATTAACACGAAAGAAGTCTCCTATAAGCCAAAAATTCCATACAGTAAGCTAGACACTGACGGTGTTCTTCATAGAAAAGACTGGGATAAACATTCCAATGGACCTAAAGTACTCGGATTTTGGGTAAGCTGTTTATTTCTAAGATTAATTAGGAAACATTTTGATCATGTAAACAAACCATGACAAACATTTTATAGCGCGATGGACATAAATCCAAAAGTTTTACAAATGTTGTGTTACTATTAACCTGGCATCAAGTTTTTTGTTTATGGCAATGAAAATATTCGAATACTCCTTGTTGTAATAAACGATTATTTTGCTGATGCTAGGCTAACATTTAGCTACAGCCAGTTTTTTTATTTAGTTATTACAAAAATTTACACTACATAGATATAAGAAGATGAAGTATGAGTGCCAATGAGATGACTTTCCACTCAAGATATAATTTGCAAAAGTAGGTCAAAGTATGGTCTTTAACATGGAGCATTAGCTCACACCGAACAGCAAGATATAAATATATATATATAAAATTGAGAAAGGAAATGGTGAATATGTCAAAGCGACAACCACCCGACCATAGAGCAAACAACAGCCGAAGGCAACCAATGGGTCTTCAATGTAGCGAGAATTCCCGCACCCGTAGGTGTCCTTCAGCTGGCCCCTAAAATATGCATAATAGTACAGTGATAATGGACGTCATACTAAACTCCGAATTATACACAAGAAACTAAAAATTAAAATCATACAAGAAGTTATATATATATATATGTAACACTCCCAAACGTGTCCTGTCCCCCAAACGTGTCTGATTCTCCCAAACGTGTCTATTCTCCCGTAATATCCAATATTCCCCAAACGTGTCCGATTTTATAACCCCCAAACGTGTCCGATAATTGTTTTTCGCCAAAACGTGTCCACTATTAAACACCAGGACGTCTCACGTCTTTTAGCGCTAATACATGAATAAAATCAATAACGTTTACGGCAATTCTATAATAATAATAATAATAATAATAAATTCTTTATTTAAAGAGGGTAACTCAATTAGAAATAGTCTAATTTTCATTGAGGCCCTCAAACAAAATACATGCATACAGTTAACATTCATACATTCATACATTAAATTACAATATATATTACTTGTATATACACAATTCAATCATTGAAATATACTTTAAGGTAATAAATGACAATATTTGATATAGTTTTGTTAGAGGAAAACAAATTATTTGACTTGCATATAATTTTCAAGAAAATGATTATAACTATGTTTCTTGAATAATTCCACATTGGGACATTTTTTTTATTTCGAGTGGTAAATTATTCCATACTTTGGTTGCAGAATAATGAAAAGATTTTTTATAAAAATTTGTATTTGGTCTTGGAACAAAAAGATCATTATTAGAGACAGATCGTAAGTTGTGGCGTTGCACATCATCAATATTTAGTATGATTGCTAAGTAATCAGGTGTTAGCCCATTTACAATTTTATACATTAGAATTGATTGTTGGTATTTTATTCTTTTAGTAAAAGATAGCCATTTTGAAGAAGAAAACATGAAATTAGATGGAATAGAAATATCGCATTCCAGTATAATTCTTGCTACTCTTTTTTGAAGTTTTATGATTCTATCTGAATCTTTTTGTAATAAATTTCCCCAAACTGAACTACAATAGTCTATATATGGTAGAATATATGCATTATAAAATAGTTGCCTTGTGTGTATTGGCAAATATACTTTAATTTTATATAAAAGTGATACTTTAGATGAGATAATTTTACATATACGATCAACATGATCTTCCCAGCTTAAATTTTCATCAATGTCTATGCCAAGTTATTTGAAAGAATGGACATTCTCAATACATATTTCGTTGACGGTAATACATAATTCTGATAGTTGTTTAAGTTTTTGTTTTGAACCCAATTTCATACACTTTGTTTTTTGTGCATTGATTTTCATACTGTTATTGTTACACCAAGATTGTATAGCATTTAAATCATTTTGCAATATGCTGTTTATTTTTTCAATGTTTTTATCATGAAAATGCAATGTTGAATAATCTATAATGGGGACACAGTTGATGAAGTGGTCATTTATTAGTTTTAGTTGGTTCAATGCCGGTTGTTATTGAAAATTTAACCTGTAACATCTAAATCAACTTTTGACTGAAATTGCTTATTGATATTCCAGTTGCAAGTATTATGCTCGTTTAGAGCGCACATACATGTACAAACAATTCTAGTTCAGATGAATAAATCGTTTACTATGTAATTATTCTGTACTAATAAACTCCGATGGTGCCTTTTATATTACAGCTAATTTCCTAATGCATGTAGAACAAAACTTTGGTTAGATGGCTTGCTTGGTTTTTATATTGTACAATCCATAGGATAACACCCAATTAAATTCAAATACAATATATTCAGGTTGAACAATGCCTATATATATTGTTTAAAGATTCCAATCTTATTTACAAAACTTGTATTATCAATTATACAAACAATGCAAGCAAGCCTAACAACGTTTCACTTTGCAAGCATTAGGAAATTAGCTGTAATCCGCGAATACTGCACGGCGGGCTTTTAAAAGGATTGACTTCCTTTTTTTCAACAGTTCTGATATTTTATTATCATACCGGGGATTTAGGATTGGGCCTAAATTTGTTTACGATTATTCGGGATTAACATTAGTTAAACTTAAAAATTTTAAGAGCCAGTAAAGACCGAAACTTTATAACTTCACTAAGAAACTATTTGATTCTCTAAAAAAATAGAAAAAAAACTCTTAAAATTATAAACTGGTAGTAAGGTTTCACATTATGAACTTTTGGTTTCGAGCATCACTTAAATACACGCAAACAAGAGACATTACGTCCAGTGGCAAATATTTCATGCATGGACAGGACGACAGCATACTTTGGATAAGTTATATTATGACATGCGGAAGAATATTTGCCGGAACTCTTGGATTGTACCTTAATTATTCCGGGAATTTGGGATTAGGCCTGAATGTGTACAGTTATAAGAATTTACGCTTTACGGTTATTAGGAATTTACACTAATCGTAACTAGGAATTAAATTATATTTTTTTGGAGCGGAAAAAGACAGTTTTATTTTTACGGAATATCAGTATAACAATCTTTTATTTCCCTTTATATTATAGGACAAGTTTGGGGAATTGAGCACGTTTGGGTGTTATTAAAAAAATGGACACGTTTAGGCGTTTGCATAATACAAATGACACGCTTTGACGCCCTTTTTACAACTAGACATGTTTTGCATTTCAGTGACGTCGATGTGGACACGTTTGGGAGTATCGGACACGTTTGGGGGGAAGGACACGTTTCTGAGTGATACATATATATATGTTTTCATCCTCCCTTGGCTTTCAAACCGTTTGTCTCAGAGTATTTCTATTGAAGAATTGTAGCGCAATAAATATGTGCGTCGTCAAAAGAAACGATCAGTGTTGTATCGATTCAGGATATTTGTTATACGGTGTGCAAAGTTTACTGTTTCCTTCTTTAATTCTTCAGTTTAATTTGTGTAATCTTTCTTAATTTGTATAGGAGAGGCGAAAGATCTGTTTTATGGATTTTATGAGCTTGAAGAATCGGCAAATTACTGTTGTTTCGAATTTATTTTAAAGAAATCACAATATTCAAATTAGTCATTTTGTGTTTGGTACAATCAAACCTATGTATACAATTTAATTACCAAACAGGTGACATGTAGTATAAGAGCTAGACAAAGTACTGACGGTGTACCTACAGCATACAACACCAGCAAGGAATTTTTCGCAGGAGTCCAGGTAACAATTTGGCTATCATATTTTGTGAATTTAAAGACAAATCACAGTTTCATTAAAACTTCTATTGAATACAATATAACTCTGGTGAATGTCTCCAAATTAAAATTCACATCAACCGTAATAAATAACATTTTTAAATTGTCAACTTAACATTTATTATCAAGAAATACTTTATGTCCCACTATATTTCAAATGATACGCTACACGTCTGCAAGTTCATACTTTAAAAACTCTATTGTAAAAAAAGTTCTATATGGCGATTAGAAGACAACTGAAATCAACTTTTTGGTCAACATCCTGATTGATGTACCCAATAGCGACATATTTTCGCCTTGCTACATGTAAAATACCAAAAAAGGTTGTTTGGTTTGTAAATTTACCTATGGTTTCCTATTCCTGATTTTATAGTTTTGTCAGTTTGAACATCCAATGTAGGTGACCTTTACCCTACCGACGAACTTGTTTTTCGAGTTAAAGAGATTCCCTTCGTCCTTGTTTTGTAAACTTGTGATTCTTCATCTTTTTTTTGGCTTTATGGACATCGGTCAACGACTGTCGCATCGTATTTACGAAACCTAGATATTATTCAGAACTTTTAATTCTAAAAATGCATAAAGTATACAACCAAATTGGAATGTGATTTATTGTTATCCCGTCCGATTTCTTGAATACCTTAAATACACCTTCATAGATATGTGTTTAGAAAATATAATTTATTTATTTTATATTAATCTTATTTTTACATTGGTTGTGTTGTAGATAGAGAAAACATCTTTTATTGTAAAAAGCGGAGAAGAAGTCAAAATCAATATCAAATCAACTGTACCAGTGGCATGTTTAGAATTTCCTGGGTTAACGAGATGCAATATAGATATTGAACTTTTTAGTTTACAAGACCAAATTAAAAGCAGACCCGCTAATTGTAACGACAGCTTATCAGATGATATAATTGAAAACTCCAGGAGTTCATGTGGCCTTGCGTTTAATGGAACTGCATGGGATAAATATCAGACTTTCACACTACGCACACTCGGGGATCAAGCAGTACGATCAAGCTATACTTGTACAGCAAAACTTATTGCTAAGTCTACTATAGATTCCTTATGGAAAAATTTCCAACTTCCAGAAGTTTCTGTAAGTAGCTTTTGAGAAGCAAGGTAAACAAGATACCTCAGAAAAATATTTATTTTATTCAACGAAAATCAGTTTTAATTCTCAAGATGAATAACTCTTTATCCAATATACGATTTATACAAATATACAGAAAATATCAAAGGTGGCAATTAAAAATCATATAACTAAATATGAAATAAAAAAAAATAGAAAAACATTATGAAAATAAAAATGTCTGTATAAATACCAATAAAAACTGATTAAAAAATGTGACAAAAAGATAGATCTGGAAGAAGCAAATTAAACGTTTAAAAAACCAGGAAAGAAATAATAATAAAAAAAAACAAATATAGAAGTTATTTAATATATTTAAAACAACATCGTTTTTATTTTTACAAACTTTTTTTTCACAATATACATGTAATTTAATCCGAAATAATACTGAGAAAACAACTAATCCTTTTGTTTGGATGAACAGATATTTAAGTCCTTATTACCTTCACATTCAAGTTAACAAATAAAGATATAATATGACTAACATGTATGTTGCAGAAAATCGTTTAGAAAAAAAACAATTAGGAAAAAAGTAAAATTCGGTGTCAGAAAATTATTTATTTCGCACTGATCATTACAAAAAAACGTATATTTTTCAGATGAAATAAACATTTCCCAATTGTATGCGTTCAAAGCGTTTTTCTGCTGGAATTTCTTTATTAGAAACACTCAAGTCTAGATATTTAAAAGATAGGGATGCGTAATTACACTAAAACGGTAGGAGCTTTCTCTATAACCATAGGATCATTGTCTTTCTTGTTCAAAACTGATTAAAAAGGAGAAAGAGCTTTTCTGATATCCCTTTTTACGGTATTATGTAAACAAATTATATAAAATTGGCAATTCAAATACAAGCAGAAATCTAGATATAATGAATCATGAATTAAGGCATTACAGGATCAATCACTAAATAATTGGCAAGAACAACCGGCCCCCATCTTAAACCAGTTCCTTCCATAAACTTTCTCTTTAATTTTAAAAGAGAAGACTTAACCAATAAAACATTAAAATGTAAGTCCCCTGCATTGAAGACGTATTTGAGATTAAGACGTTTGGTCTCTACAATAGATATATTATAACATTTGAACATAACACTGCAATGTTTATATTAAATACAAGAAAAATTCATAAGGTCCGAGTTCGACGTAAACGAAGATTGAACTAGTTTCGACATTATGTACAACAAACGTCCATTATAATATGTTGTCGATATCACTGATTACAGTCTGATAACAGTCTTTGTGCAAAAGCAATAGAACAAAATACAAGAAACATGTTTAAATAACATGTATCTGCCTTCCCGAAAAACATATTTGATATAAAAAAAAACATAACGACTAAATGTTGAGAAGTCATATATGAACAGGGTAGTCTAAAGTTAACTTTCCAGTATTTGTCTGTTAGTTTACTTGTTTTAGACACGGATTGTAGGTAAATCTTAGACGTTGGTGATTTGTTGAGTATCGTCCGCCGCTTTTGACAAATGCAACAAGAACACATATGGCATCGTCAGTATTTCACGAACTACTCTCGGAAACACTGTCAATGACTTTAAATAAAATTAATATTTGATACTTCTTGTGCGACAAAAAAAAAATGAATAATGTGTAAAACTAGACATCATAATGAAAATGTGTCGATCACATGCGTCTTGATAGTTATCAACGGTATCAGGCTTATAAATTAATACGTCAGACGCGTGTTTCGTCTACACAAGACTCATAAGTGACGTTCAGATTAAAATAATTCTGAAGCCAAACAAGTACAAAGTTCAAGAGCATTAAGACCCAAAATTCAAAAAAATTGTGCCAAATACGGCTACGGTAATTTATGCTTGGGATAAGAAAATACTTGGTATTTTCGAATAATTCATACTTTTACAATCATTAAATAAAAAAAAACAACATATAATTGATATTCATGTCAACAGCGAAGTGCAAATAGTTATCAAAAGTACCAGGCTTATAATTAAACTATGGCCACGTAAGTAAAATCATCATAAAAACGAGAATAAATCTATTATGAGTTTCTTGATAATTTTAGTCATGTTAACTTCTTCCTTATCTGCTGATGGTTATTCGTTTTAAAAGATATTTCTATCAATTTATTACAGCTTTATAGATAAAAGGTCAAATATTTTCCATGTTTGACGGTTTACGTTTTACAAGTTGTGACTTTGATGAAGAGTCTCATTGGCACTCATATCAAATCTTCTTATATCTATACACATGCAAAAACAAAATGGTAATAATTATCATTAAAAGGCAATAACGCATACAATACTGTTACAGGGGAGATAATGAACGCAAAATGTTAGTTTTTGCAACGCATTATATTTAATGTTTACTTGGTTGAACACTCATTACTGCAATAGAAGTCATATCAGGAAACTATTTACTTATAAGACAGAAGGAAACTAATTTTGTTAGAATTTGGAAATCTAATTGTTTGTAAGAAAACTGTTTGTATTCAGTATAGTTCTAGACTATTATGTGATAATATACTGTCATTTTACTTCAAGATTCATGTATTGAACAAACAAAGACCATCAGGAAAGTGTTATTCAAGGAACGACCCACATCTGCGAACAATTGATGGCAGGTAAGTATTTTTGAGTCCACCAGTATTTATCATACTAATCACGTCAATACCAGACTCACTCTGATTTACCATTTGATTAGGGACTTTACTTTTTGAATTTTCCTCGGATTTCAGTATTTTTGTAATTGTAATAAATATACATATAATATTATGATAAAATCTATCTGGAATATTTTCTTTAATAAAAAAAACATTTTCCATCTATTCTAACATTCCAGTTCGACAACAGATTCGAAATTTTCAAACATAATTAGTTCATACCATCGGTTGAATTACAATGCGGTGATCTGACAAGGTTTTGCTAGTTATATAACCAGGTTCAATCCACAATTTTCTACACATGAAAATGTCTGTACAAAGTCAGGAATATGACAGTTGTTATCCATTTGCTAGACGTGTTTCAGCTTTTGCTTTTTCCATTTGATTAGGGACTTCCCGTTTTAAATTTTTCCTTGGAGTTTCAATATTTGTGTTATTTTACTTTTTTCATATGAACTGTAGGTTTCCTTTAAAAATCATTGATGAGTTTTGTTTAGTTAAAACAATTCTTATTAATTTTGTACTTTTTATTATGGAGCTATTCTGATTGCAAAAACCAGTTAATTTCTCCATAGATGACGTTGGTCTCTTTTCGCGATGCATACGTTTGATACTTTTTAGGAAATCTTGCTAGAATTAAAGACGAGTTATAACATATATAATGACAGTACTTGTATTCCAAAGAATATAGATTCCCATTGCTATTATTGATGTAGGTTTTTTATCATCTCCTTTGTCTTTCATTTGTACGTATAACACGTATCTCATTCTGGCATGGAGAAGACTTCTAAGTTCCGTTAGTGATATTAGGTAAATATGCGACTTTGCCTTCAGTTTAATGCACATTGTACGAAGTATGTAGTAATAAAAAATATTTGGGGCACACTTCGACCATTTATCAGGATTATAGCTATACTCTTTATTCTGAACACAATGTTCATAAAATCGCTTCGCGAATAATTATATTGTATCCCTGTTTTGTTCATTGTAACTTTCAGTAATGATTTGAATTTTTGAACTTTTTTTTCATTAAATATGTTTAATGGTTTGAGATATACACAAGAAGACAGATTCAAAACCAACAAACAATTAATAGATATAATACAAATATTCTTTCGGTGTATGGTCACTTGTGTTAAGAATATGTCTTTTGAATGAGTAAAGACATTTCAATTGATATTTTGTAGTGTGCCTGTCTTTGTTGTGATCTTACAATATCTTTTCGGGTAAAGGTGAATAATTGTACAGTACTTGCAACCTTAGGCGTTACTATTTCAGCGATCAGTCAGCGGTCATCGATCAGTCACCGATCAGTCAAGTTCGCGTCAAACTCACGTCAGCAATCCGTCAGACTTATAGTAAAAGTAATTGACTGATCGGACTGATCGGACGGATAGTACCGATCGACCTTGATGACAGATTGAACTTTAATACGTCACATGATAAACTAATACAAATTACGGAATCTTAGTTTCGTTTAATCTAATTAAAATGGCGACTCTTGAAAATCGAACGTTCAATTATACATTTTGTTTATTAATTATTTAGCAAAGTTTTATGAATTGAAATGAAAAGAAATGTACAGATAAAACCTAAATTAAAATATCATCATTAAAGAATGGTCTTTTTCGTTTTATTTAGGTTATATATTTTCAAAACCGGCGATTTCTAAAACGGTGTCTACATCGCGGTTTTTATGTTATTATTTTCCAAACATTCTCGGGAAAAACAAAATGAAAGAATCAGTTATTGAAAAATGTAGTCTATTTTTTTTCAATAATTTAAATTTTTGTATCCATATCATCATAAAATTCTTAAAAAAAAACTTATCATAATCACGGACTTTCTATATTCTCGTCACAATCGAAGCATTTAAAAGAACAAATTACAAAAATAACTGCTGTATTTTTTGACAGGAAATAGAAATAATTTTAAACAATGCAAACAACATTACATTATATTTTTCTGATAGTCTTTTTTTAATAAAAAAGATAACTACTCCTAAACAATAAAAAGTACATCATTACATCTCAATTCTAATTAGCAGACTTGTCTCAAGAAGGTAAAATAACTGATTTCAAATAAAATAGTATCATTTTTGATAAAAAGAAGAATAATTTTGATTATTTTAAACAATGCGAACAAAATTTTAGTATGATTTTTCTGATACTATTTTAATTTTATGAAAAAAAAACTATTCTAAGCTATAAAAAGTACAAAATTCCAATGGCGGTCAATAATTTTCAGTAAAATGAAAAAATATTTGCATTTTAGGCAACGCGTACAAAAATTTTATATCTTTTTCCTAAAAGTAAGCATATTTTATGAAGAACAGCCAATCTTGATGTACAAAAAGTACTGAAATCATATGACAGTTAATAATTTGTATCAAAATAAATCTATAACTATATTCTTATTCCACAAAAATAAAAATTTATGTATTTTAATTCTCATTATATCTGAAATCTGATTAGAAGACTTGTCTTAAGATGGTAAAAATAACTGATTTCAAATAAAATATTATCATTTTTGATAAAAAGAAGAATAATTTTGATTATTTTAAACAATGCGAACAAAATTTTAGTATGATTTTTCTGATATTATTTCAATTTTATGAAAAAAAAACTATTCTTAACTATAAAAAGTACAAAAATCCAATGGCGGTCAATAATTTTCAGTAAAATGAAACAATATTTGCATTTTAGGCAACACGTACAAAAATTTTATATATTTTTCCTAAAAGTAAGCATATTTTATGAAGAACAGCCAATCTTGATGTACAAAAAGTACTGAAATCATATGACAGTTAATAATTTGTATCAAAAGAAATCTATAACTACATTCTTATTCTACAAAAATAAAAATTTATGTATTTTAATTCTTATTATATCTGAATTCTGATTAGAAGACTTGTCTCAAGATGGTAAAAATAACTGGTTTCAAATAAAATAGTATCATTTTTGATAAAAAGAAGAATAACTTTGATTATTTTAAACAATGCAAACAAAATTTTAGTATGATTTTTCTGATATTATTTTAATTTTATGAAAAAAAACTATTCTAAGCTATAAAAAGTACAAAATTCCAATGGCAGTCAATAATTTTCAGTAAAATGAAACAATATTTGCAATTTAGGCAACGCGTACAAAAATTTTATATCTTTTTCCTAAAAGTAAGCATATTTTATGAAGAACAGCCAATCTTGATGTACAAAAAGTACTGAAATCATATGACAGTTAAGAATCATGATAAGGGTTTACCTTTATAAAGTGTTTCTTTGAAGGAGAGTTGTCTCGTTGGCATTCAAAAATGTACCACATCTTGTTATAGCTATACATTTGTTGGTTATTCTTTTCTTTTATTATTTTTTCTCATGTTTTGTTTGGTTTTTTTTTTTTTGCTTATTAGACATCATTCAGTTTTCTTTACGTTTCTGGTGCAGTTATATTATATGAAAGAGATGTGGTATGATTACCAATGAGACAACTCTTCAGAGGAATAATGCCCACACAGACTGTTTAGTTATAAAAGGCCTATAAATTACGAATGTAAAACAATTCAAACGAGATAACTAACGGCCTAACTGATGTACAATAAAATGAAAGAAAAACAAGTATGTTACTATAAAAAACTCATCATAGATACCCAGTACTAAATTTTGTATATACGCCAGACGCGTGTTTCGTCTAAAAAAGACTCATTCGTGACGCTCGAATCCAAAAGAGTTAAAAAGACCAAATAAAGTACGAAGTTGAAGAGCATTGAGGACCAAAATTCTTTAAAATGTTGCTAAATCCAGCTAAGGTAACTATGTTACACAGCAACATACGACAACAACTGAATTTCAGGCTCCTAATCATTATAAAGACATTTGACCTGATACAAAAGGTTAAGTGACAAATGACCTTGATAAATGGCTACCGGAAGTGACCTTGGACTGATACATACGTACAGAATTTGGCGTGGTTAAACAAGTAAGCGGGATCCCAACCCTCACCTAGCCTGAGACAGTGGTTTAACAGTACAACATATTAACAAATTGTAACAATCAGTTGAAAAAGGATTACCTCATCAGATGATTTCAAATAGATACACGTTTAGCAAAGACCGTTACAGTTCCATTGACTTGCAATATGATACCCTTGCATTCACGGGTTGGTAACGGTCCTTTTGAATTAGTATAGATGCCATTATATTAAAGGGATTAGTTGTATTTAACACACTAGTTGGCTCATAAAGAATATCAATGTAAATCAAATTGAAAATCAAATTGCCCAGTATCTATACTCCCCGAAGGCTTACGTGCATTTTGAGTGTATTTTCCTCCTTGTCTGTGGTGTTCTATTAAATTTCTTTTTTATCAAAATCAAAATAAATGATAGCCTCTTGGATTTTTTTTGCAACTTTACATATTCAACCTAACACTACATTGTCTGTTTAAAAAGTATATTACAAATGTATATGATTGAGAAATTGCATAGTAAATTGTTGTTCGATTCATGATTAAATGTATTGTAATTCAACATCAAATATTTGTTTTTGTACTATCTTCTCAGATATATTCTATTTATCTTTCTAATAGATATTTTTCAACCCATGACACTGGCGAATTCGTCTTATTTCGACATAAGACAAAACCCATCGAGGTATGTAATAATAAAAAACTAGTAAACACCTGACATGCTGTACAACGTATTGAAAATGAGACCTCGATAGTCGCACACATTTTTAGGTGATACTTTTTTGTGGATTTTCTTGTTTTACAACGCATTGAAAGGCTGACTGAGTTTTAACAATGAAAGACCAACCATTAAAGGTCATTCTTTTCGGCAGTCTTATAACCCCAAAGTGTGCAGACCATCAAACCTGAAAATGATTATCGTTAAAATTTATTCGAATGATAAGGCTAATTTCAATAGCAGCGTTGAATTTACGATTTGATGATTTCTGTTTCGAGATTTAAAAAAGTTAGGGACAAAAAAACCAAAAGTATTCAAACTCAGTCGAAAGTCTAAAAAACTGACAACGCCATGGCTAAAAAAGAAAAGTACCAACATAATAACAATAGTGCACAAAACACGACAGAACAAAACAAATACTGAGCAATACAAACCCTTCTAATTAGGGTAATCTCATGTAAACAGATCCAGGTTCATCATCTTGCACCCGTGGTGTTGCGTTGACTCGGGCGTTTTCGACAGAAGATGGAAACATCAACATATAGAGTGAAAATAAAAGTATAAGTAAATAAATACGTGTTATTCATATCTCTTACCTCTTGCAGAAATGATTGTACTACTATTCGTGTCTGTTTCTTTTTTTTTTTCTTAATTCAATTGACCTGATTTGTTTCATTAGCATAATATATTACAAGGATACAGGAAATTGCCAAAAAATATGCAGTACATCAGACTACAACAACCAGTAACAACCAACTCTTTATAAGAAATCGTAAAAAGCAACAACGGTGAACAGTTCGACATGATCTCTTTAGTAATTTGAAGTAAATATTTGAAGAAAAAAAAAATAAATCAATTTGACAATAACTAAACGTGTAAGTGTTATGCATACTTGCAGATACACACAATTCAAAGGCGGGATGATCGCCGAAAATGGGCTTCAAACTGTGCTGTTCTATTTCGGGCTTCAACAGATATGTTTGTTATATACGGTTGCAATAAACCAACCAGATGGATTGCAAGAAGACTTAACTGTAATAGAGCACATCAGTATCTTGAAGTTTTAGAAAAAGGAAAAAATTTTGAGGTATAAATATTTGTAACCGGTTTAATTGATATGTAAGTAGGCAATCTAATTTTGCCTCTGTTCCACCCTTTCCCATACTTACAGCGTATTTTGTGATTTAAACTTGAGAGCTTTAAATGGTTTTTTATCTGCAGTCAGTTATGTGGCATTTCAGTACATGGGAAACATATATGGTATTCGATAAATTGAGAAACAGTAGAGGTAGCGATCGTTAAACATGTCTCACCAATGAAACTGCATAATCATCTTTATTATTTTTTCTTCATTTTTTGTCATTGTCAGTACCTGTAGCTCTGGTTAGGAAGAAGGAAGGAGCATATAAAAATCCCGTCTGCCTAAGCCGTTGTTTTCAGGACCGCATGCAATATTATCTCCGACTGATCTTTATTGTTTAGTCTCGGTAATACATATATTAAAAGATGATTTTTTCTACGGCTTCAAGTGTGGGTAGGGATTAATAGAATTGTTTCACATTCGAAGAAAACAAAACAATAAAAAAAGTCATTTAATGGCTTCAAATTCCCATTTATTAATCAGTTCCACTTCAATGATCAAGTATAGTTAATAACTATTTTCAGTACATAGGAAACATATATGGTATTCGATAAATTGAGAAGCAGTAGAGGTAGCGATCGTTAAACATGTCTCACCAATGAAACTGCATAATCATCTTTATTATTTTTTCTTCATTTTTTGTCATTGTCAGTACCTGTAGCTCTGGTTATGAAGGAGGAAGGAGCATATATAAATCCCGTCTGCCTAAGTCGTTGTTTTCAGGACCGCATGCAATATTATCTCGGACTGATCTGTCTCGATAATACATATATAAAAGATGATATTTTCTACGGATTCAAGTGTGGGTAGGGAGTAATAGAATTGTTTCACATTCGAAGAAAACAAAACAATAAAAAAGTCATTTAATGGTTTCAAATTTGTATTTATAAATCAGTTTCACTTCAATGATCAAGTAAAGTCAATAACCTTCTGTAATATTTTTTTTTCGAAATACTAAGGTTTTGATACACCAGTTAATTATAGATGACCTAAGTTGAATTTAGCCAAACGTTTAGGAATTTTTGAACGAAGTCAGTAACACGACAGATGGTTTCCATTCATGTGATATGTTGTAGCTTTAAGTTTTACCATTTAATAAGGAACTTTCCGTTTTTAATATTGTTTGGAGTCTAGTATGGTCGTACTTTCACTTATTGGATTAAATTCAATCCTGGTACATATGATGAGTACATTTACGCAAGAAACGTATTTATTCTACTATATAATCATGATCGGTATATTATCATCATTTGTATTCGAATCAAACCAGGTGTTCGGTCAGATGAATTGAAAGTTGTTATGTATCATAAATACAAATCAATTTCATCAGTGCGGATAAGGCTATATCAGGGGGTAGAAAATCCAAAATGCTTTGGATAATTCAAAACTTATTAAAAGTAAATTTATAAAATTGAACTTCTCTATGTTGTTTTGCTTACTGAGCTTGTGATTTTTTTTGGTAAGAAACACCAACCAGCTGTTGCATCTACCGCATGATGGTATGAATTCATTTAAGATGTTAATATACGTTTTTATGGTTTAAAAGAGAGAAACCAGGGTAATCTAAACAATCATCAAATCCTAAAAAAAAAACAAAAAAACATGGTAAAAATAACTAAACAACCGAACAAACAAAAATGACAACATTAAGAAAACATAATATTAGACAGCATAATCTTTATCAAACACCTGCGATTAACACATGTTGTTGAAGGCTTATTAGTTCCTATTCCGCATGTACTACTTAATTGTTTTACTATGCAGTTAAAAATTTTCCGACAAGCTAGACATATTTGTAATCCGATGTGTCATATACTCCATATTCATGGCGTCGATATTTTCTTCAATAAGTATGTGCATTTTGTTAAAGGAGGTTTATTATCGAACTAGAGCAGTTCAAATAAATTGATTGATTGATTGATTGATTGGTGTTCAATGCCACTTTTATCACTATTGGAATTCAAATTAAATACTTTTATTTTTTGGAAAAAAAATAGTGTTGTCTTAAGAAAAAATGTAAAAAGCAAATTATGACAAGTTAAAAAGCGCAAACTTCCTTGGTGTTAATGTTTGATTTATTCAAAATATATATAAAAAATGTCAACGAGGAAATGTTTCAACTATATCAAGAATTATATGTTTATGATTAAAAGGTGATTATGCCAACTGGAACACGTATATTTGTATTAGTTAACAAATATTGGTTAAATGTTTACATTTACGTTTCTGCAATGGACTGGGAAGAAACCGAAGGACTATGTGGATTGTACAATGGCCGAAGTAACGATGACTTTACCGATATGAAAGGGAATATTGTAGACCAAGCAAAATTAATGAGCAGCTGGAGGTAAATAAGCGTTAATGTATATCAATAAAGGCACGAGATAATTCATGTAAATTGTAATACTAAAAAGATGAGCAATATCACGGGTGCCACATGTAAAGCAGGATCTGTCTACCCTTCTGGAGCACCTGAGATCACCCCTAGTTTTAGTGGATTCGTGTTGCAAAGTCTTTAGTTTTCTCTGTTGAATATTATGTACTATTGTATGCTTGTTTGTCTTTTTCATTTTTAGTCATGGTGTTGTCAGTTTATTTTAGATATATAAGTTATAATACCCCACTGGTATTTTTCGCCCCTATGTCGTATTTAAAGAAAAAGTAAAAGGATTTTTGTCACACCAAGGAATGAAATGTATGTGTACTTAAGACAGGACAAACATGTCAAAATAGTTTTAAACAATTTATAAATTGCATGCGTACGATTTGATTGTCTGTATTTACCTTCATCAGGAACGCTCGAACCGAATATGTCAAAGCCAAAGATGTATAAGGACCGATAACGTTAAAGATCGAAATACCAAAACATCTTTTTTATATTAACATTTTTTTTTATCTTAGACCAACTTTTCCGTAGAGAGATTTGCCTGAGGGTGTTGAAATTGATAAAGTAAATGTTTACTTTGAGAAAGACACTTTTAATAGTTTTTTAACAATCTGATTGACTTATATATCCTGTTTAACGCGTTGATTTTGAAAATCTGACAAATCCGACAGAAAAAGAAGACACAGACATTTCTTTGATATCAGAAAGAAGTATCGAACGTTTTCAGATTAAAATAGGCACATCTAGGACACATAATTTGTACATTTATCAGATTGCTTTTTTTTAATAACTAGGGTCCCTGGAAGTCGAAGCCTTTTTATAGCAAAGGCTAGATCAGAGAAGATGAAGACTGAAGTAATGTATTGTACATGTTACAACGAGTCTCGCATACTAGAAATACAAGAAGAAATAAAAGAAACGGCAGATTGCACATGGAAGGACAGCTTACCGCTGTGTAAGCCTAAAAACTGGAAGGAAAATACATGTCGCAACTATGGAAGAACGAAACGGGAAATATCAGATGACTTTGAATTTGATGTCCCGATTGATGTGGTTGCTTTTAGAAAGGGTCCACAGGTGATGCATTTATTTGTCATACTGAATATATATTATTAGTGATAGTGTTTTCATTCTTTTTTCTCAGCTGGATATACGGTCCAGGTTAGGTAATACATTTGTAGAGTTTGTGCAGTATGAATGGCTCTAAAATGCATAATGCCCCTGGAAATAAGAATTGCCTTGAAACAGATCATCGACGTCCTCCTTTTCCCCGAGTTTTTGTAAGGGTATTAATCGTGCAGACATTGTTGCATTCTCTCAACACTAGATTTAATGTCCCAACTTGACATGACAGCGTACATGCACATCTCGCACTGCCAAACGGGCGCTAAAATTTGGCAAATTGTTTTCTGCTGGTACGAAAAAGACCAATAGTCATTCTGTATGTAGTCACCAGTACACCTTTACAGAATTTCATATACTATTATTGTCACCCCACTGATATTTTTATTTTATAACAATACTAATGTATGAAAATCGATAATATTATCAAACGGGTTATGTTTCCAGTTAAACATGTAACATGTATTTGCAACACTGTTATGTTTATTCAGGATATTGCGGTTATAGACAAATGCAGTATCTAGTAGTTGCAACCAGTATGGATCCCAATTGCATTGCGTGAATAAGGTGTCTTAATATTTTGATGACAGTAAAAAAATTTCAAACTTTAAAAAAATATTTTAAAAGATACATCACTCCTTCCAATTTACACCATATTATCTTAGTATGCGTTTCACTGATCTAAGCATTGTTCAATTGGTTCATTTTCAGTATACGCATATTTGTTCAAACTTTAATTAAGGAATGTAATGATTCGCTCGAAAACTAACTCCATCCACTGTCCCCGGTGAGGAAGTATTGACGCTTTCAAGCATGTTTAACCGCGCCACATTCTGTATGTGTCTGTCTCGTTATACAGGGCTCTGTAATTCAGTGGCTGTCGTTGGTTCATGTCTGTCATAAATTGTTTTGTGAAAAATTAGGCATTTAGTTTTCTCAATTGAATTATTCTTTACTTTACATGTTTTGGCCATATATAGGCGACTATACGGTATGCGTTTTTCTAATTTGTTTTTGCCATTGTGTTGCCTGTTATTGCTTACAGCCGCTTAATTCCTTTGTTTGACAAAAACAATTGCTTGGTGACTTGTACAGGAACATTTGTTCACGTTAATTAAACAAACTCCCAGTTTTTGGTGGGATTCGTATTGCTTTGTATTAAGTTTTATTTGTTGTGTCGTGTAAATTATTATTTGTCTTTTTGTTTGTTTGTCTTTTTTTTAGCAAGGCGTTGTCAATGTATGTTCAATCAATGCATTTGACTGTCCCTCTGAAATGTTTTGCTCTTCCTTTATAATTGAATTTGACAAATTAATTATGGATTAATCATTTAGTTGCTGAATCATGCAATTCTTTTTTTAATAAACAAATGAAAAGAAAGAAAAGTAATTAAGATAACACCAAAACACGTATTATGTCCATTCCGAGATTGAATCATTTACTGCATTAATTTGAACCGAGCGTATATCAAAGTATTGCATTTATATATTTAAATTATAACTAAAATGTTAATTGCAAATGTTTCTAATCTTTGACAAAAATATATGTAACGATGACATTTCCATTTGTTTTGTTTTCAATTTCATAATGTCATTCGACATTAACCATAATATTAAATATAACAGCATTCAACAAGTTGAATAAACAGTTTGTATCCTCATACAGTTTATATTAATTGCATTGATTTGAATTTTTTAACCTCAAGGTTTTTTCTCAAAAGGCAGTAAAACCCTTGTTTGTTGGTAAGGAATGCATAAATATGCAGCTACGTCCTTCAATCTGGTGTCTCATGTTGAGGAGTCGCCATGCTCTCTGTGGCTTTAAGAATATTTATATATTGATATTCATGTACAATTCACCCTCATTATTCAGTGACTGTCAATATATATTAAATGACCAGTCAAATGTTTTTGTTTGGTTGTTCACGTCCTGAACATACATGAAATATTTCCACTTGAGATAAGATAAGCACATATCAATCCTTCAGGCATATGACTAAAACGAGGCATACATACAACAACAAGATAACAAATGAATAGCAGCTGCATTTGTCTTTCTTTCATTGTCAAACTTGATATAGCTTGTCATTTTTACATTTAAACAACAATCAGACATGCATGCAATATACTATTTGAATTTTATATATCTGCTCAATTCTGTTTGGAACAATAAATAACACAACGAAACCCGAATGCCCCCGAAAAAGACACGCTTTGGAATTTCAGTTATGGTTCGATATGCCTAACATTTTCTCAAATCTAGAAAGTCTAAAAGGTTGATGATGAGGGTTTTACGCGGAATGGTGGGTTGACGCTATTTTTGTTCTATTTATAAATATACTTTGTGTATAATGTTGGCTTACAGAGTCATATAGTAAGTTTGTATGGGTATATTTATTGTATATTGGAATATTGGCGGACGAAACATATATTTCAAAATAAAACTATACTTTTTATTTTATTTTGAAAGATGTCCTACATATAGCAATTAAGGATAATGTATCTATGCATGTCTAGCTTTTAAATGTTTAGGTTTTTGTGTATGTGATGAAAGTAAACATAGGAAAGATAATTAGAATAAAACGCAATATTCTTTGGAAAATAACTATACCAACTTTGAAATATGAAATAGTTGTTTCAAGTTTTTGTTGGTTGCAATTGATAACGTTTGGTTTTGACAGTTTTTATTGACTATTCCTCAAGGAGTTTATCTTGGAGTTTCATTATTTTCTTAGTACGTCGTTTTACTATCACAAAATGATAGATATTATTACTGACAAGTGTAAGTGCCCAATGATATAATTCAGTAGTAATTGCATTAGTACTGATATAATTCATCCCCTATTCCTTCTTATATTCCCTTCGATAAAAAAATACTAATAAACCTTGGTTCCAACTCCATCAGGTACTATTCACCAAAGCAGAAATTGGCTTTTCCTTATTCCTTTTTGTCATATAACTCGAAGCGTTTCTACTTATTAATGCCTAAAATTTGAGTTTGCTTTTTTTCATTGGTATGTGTTTTTAAAGTTAAATTTTTCAATATTGATAATGTTACAATACTGTTTCAGGAGTTCAAATGGGAGAATGGTTGGACAGAACAAAAGGCAATAAATGCCTGCGCATCTTATTTTGAGAAGTCGAAACTGTTTAACTTGTGCAGCAAAATAACCAAGTCTAGTGGTGTCGATAGGACAACATGTGTAGCTGATATAAAGGTTATTTCTTAATTAAATTTGAAAAAATATAAAAATGGTTTCCAATTACAAAGTTTTTTCTCAACTGTATCAATTTAAAAGATAGTATGTGTTGGATTTTGAATAATTGACATGTTCAACACGAAAAGGTTAATTCTTGGTAAAATCTTTATTTACTATTTCCCACTAAAATCTGTTGTGTTATTGAAAGCAATTTAGTCATGGACATATTGTTTATTTATACAATTATCATACTATAGAATTCGAATTTTGTTTGTATTATATAGCTATCTGGTTCAACTGTTTTTCTCTCAGCTTCGTTGGACTCAATGAAAACGGCATGCATAAACGAAATACGACTGAACACATCTTTTTGGAAGCCAAAACCAGAACCAAAGCTGCACACAACTACGGAAACAAATTTGAAATTGAACGTTAAAACGCAACCTACAACAACGACAACAACTGCACGCAGCTTGGAAATACTAGAAAATGAGGACATTTCTATTTTGGACATTGCAGAAACAGTTTTCAACAATGATTGTCCAAACGATTGTTCTGAATCAGGAATTTGTCAGCAAGGTACATAATTCTTATTTTATACCAAACGAAAGGGAAATGAAAATTTGCAAGTTGAGGAGAAAGGGACATAAACGATGTAAAAATAATCAAAACATGACATTTTTCAAAATAATTATAACACATACCAATCTTGTTAATATAATATGTAGTCTAGACAAAGCCGTAAATCGGGGGTTATATAAGCTGCTATGGAAGGACAAATAGAACTAGCTCCAGACATTGTAAGTACTTAGATAGATATAGGAAAATGTTGTATGAGTGCCAGTAAGACAAATCTCCATCCAAGTAATAATTCATAGTAATCCATTATACAGTCCACATCAATCATCTCCATGACATAGATCATGTAGATTAACGAAATCAAATACAATTCTTATTCTAAATGTTATTACTATAAACACTGTTAAATATATATATATATATATATATATTGATTTTGATATATGCATAAACACTTTTTTTCAAACATTTGAACCAATTCGAATTATAACGAATTATTTGAACAGCGTTACTCTACTGTTGCCTTTATCATTTTTAAAACCATTTAAAGGGATATGTGATTGTGATGAGGGATTCGAAGGTGAAGATTGCTCAGTTGACCGCCGGATAGGACCTGAATTATTCGGATTAGTTGAAGAATCATTCTGTGATTTATCAAAAAGGCCATGCTCTTTTATTTCGGTGTTTGGAAATGGGTTTTATGAATCGGACAGAGTAAAATGTCGCATAATGGAAGCACAGGTACATATTTTTTAGAATTTTCAGACACGTTTTGTGTCGTTAAAACCATTGAACTAATTTTATTATTTCATAATTCCTGGTTCCTATCAAACTGCAAATCTTTATACATGATTTAAATAGATACATATTCGGCATTGTTCGAATGTTATTTTAAATAAAGACTTATAACATGTTAACTCCGGATGAAACAAAAAGAAGATTTTCTTTGATAGCCAACGAGTCAATTCTTCACTATAGACCACATGATGTAGAAATAAATTAATATACTGGCGTTAACAACGAAAATACCTCATCATCCTCATGATAAGTCATCAAAGTCCCCGATATAACTAGTAAAACCAAACAATTTACAAGCATTGAAGTTAAGTCGGTCACTGTAAATATAAATTCTTATTAAATCAAACTGTAGCGCCTAAATATATATATATATATATAAATATAAAAAAAAAATAGAATCTGAAGCGAAATGATGTATCCTTTATTTATTTGCGTTGAACGTTCTAAACACGAAACCGTCAACTCAAACACGCCCCAACATACAACCAGAACAAGCAAGAGGCCTGTGATGCTCACCGGATATTTTTATTTGTAATTCATGCATGATATAATGCAACCGTTATACTTTTGCTTAAGTTTCAGAGATATAAGTCAAAAACTGTTTTTTTTCTCTATGTTCTTAGTCATTGATGTCTGCCATGTTGGTTGGCAGGCAGAGTCAACGAACACATTTTTAGAACTACATAGCCTAGTGCTTATTGTGGCCAAGTTTGATTAAATTTGACTAATTTCTTTCAGCAGAATATTCCTGTAAAAGATTACAAAAATATAGGAAAATTGTTAAATTTGACTTTAAAGGGTAATAACTCCCTATGAGGTCAATTGACAATATATGTCATGCAGACTTATTTGAAGATTTAACTTTGCTGAATGTTATTGCCGTATGCAGTTTTTTTCTAACTATTATAACATTCAAGATTATAATCAAATGCTGCAAAATTTCCTTAAAATTTACAATTTAGGGGCAGCAACCCAACAAGAGCTGGTATAATAATTTTGAATTTTATAATTGAAAATTTGAAGACAGATAGAAATTAAGCAGATTAACATTTTTACTCATTGTCAATAATTTGTATCTATAATTTAAAAGTAAACAGATGTATCGAGGCTCCATATTATAATTTAAGTAAGCACACGAATATATGATGTGTGAAATCCTACAGTATGAAGTGTATTTTAAAATTTGTTTATTATTTATTATTTTAAATCTTATAGAAAGATACCTTGATGGCTTTTTTTACATTTTCTAACAATTCGTTCCACTTCTTACTTTTAATGTCCACTGATTCGCCGCCTGAAATCATCCATTACATCCATAACATTTCATCTTGTTTAATTCAATTACATTAATGTTGATTAATGTTTGTAGATCGTGCAATATGAAGTAAAACCTAATGTACGCAATGTTACAACTGACGGCTCGTTGATAACTTTTGCTGAAGTAAAATGCCCACTAGAACAAATGGATGTTAGTAAATCACCCAACTTTCCAGTACTCGATGCATACTTGGTGGCAGTCTCCTTTGATGAGATCAAGTATTCAACAGGTTCTCCAATAATAGTGTATGATTCTACGTGCACTATCTGCAAAAACCGAAACGGCACCGTGGACTGTAAAATGAGGGTAAATACTCAAAACAAACAAACGATCAAACTATATATGCTAGCCTATACTCCATTTTTGTAGGACGTTTGTAGTTTGTTTTTTTTTAAGTTAATTATGTGAATTTCAAATGACAACCACCGAAACTGAATTATGTGTTTCTTAATTTATCTCAAATACAACTGCTTTGACCTCTTTTTTATGGCATATTTGTTTTAATCTTTGCTACAACTTTTCTTCCGTGAATCTATTGTTTATCTGTATTCATTCAGTCTTTATTTTCTTCAATTATCATCTGTTACCTATTTTGACATCATTTTGAAAAGAATTACTTAAAGTAAATTATAAAGTCAGAAATAAATGTCAAAAATATCATCCGCAAGATTTAATAGAAACTTTACCAATAAACGCAACTTACTAGTTCATTTAAAGCTACCACATTATAATAAGAATAAGCAGATCCCGTCGTTCATATAAATATCAGTCATTCACCTATTTTATCATACTTTTTTTTCAGACAGGTTTACAAAAATATAATTATAGAAAAGTTTTACTAATATACAGTTGATAATTTTGACAAACAATATTTTTGTGGTTATAGGACGATGTATGCATTGTTGAGAGAAAATGCTACAACCAGGAACATAATATGTGCAAACCGTCAACAACACTCGTACCTAGTAAGCAGACTACCATTTCAGAAATAATATACGAAACCAGTGAGCAGACTACCGACTCAGAAATAATATACGAAACCAGTGAGCAGACTACCAACTCAGAAATACTGTACAAAACCAGTGAACAAACTACAAGATCAGATATTATGTACGAAACAAGTATTCAGACAACCAGTTCGGAAGAACTGTACGAATCCAGTAAGCAGACAACTAGTGTGGCAAAACTGTACGAAACCAGTAAGCAGACAATCATGTCGGAAAAACTCTACGAAACCAGTAAGCAGACAACCAGTTCGGAAGAACTGTACGAACCTAGTAAGCAGACTACCACTACAGAAATACTGTACAAACACAGTAAGCAGACTGCCAGTCCAGATATAACTTACGAAATTAGTAAGCCGACAACCATGTTAGAAAAACCGTACGAACCCAGTGAGCAAACTACCAGTTCAGACATACTTTACGAAACAAGTATAGAGACAACCAGCTCAGACAAACTGTACAAACCAAGTAAGCAAACAATCAGTTCCGAAAAACTGGACGAACCCAATCAGCAGACGTCCAGTTCATATACACTGTACGAACCTAGTAAGGAGACAACCAGTTCAGAAAAACTGTACGAGCACGGTAACCAATCTATCAGTCCAGAAATACTTTATTTAGGTGCTGCAGTTGGTGGACTTGCGATTGTTGTTGTTCCAACGCTCTTGTTAATTAGAAGGTAATATGTCATAGACAAGTTTACAAATGATGAGCACACACGTATCGTAAACCAATGGTAACATAACAACTTGTTTCGTGCACAATTTCTCAATAGTCCGACATACATTTACTACTTCTTATAACTTGTGTAGGTTTCAACATGATGGAAAACACTAACAACAATACTTCTGCATACACTCTTTTTAAAAACATTTTTAATATAATGTCATTATCAATGAAATATAAGGGTAGCAAGTTTATACATAACTAAACATCATTACAAAAGACAAAAAGGGTAGTGGATATTTTTTTCATCAATCTTATATACTTGATTGAAAATTTTGACGTTTGTTACTTAAATATAGCAAGAACCGATACCTTATTCCGGCCTTGTTAGACACTATACTGTATCTTTAAATAGACCTAGTTAGTAATTGTAAGTATTGTAAGTGCTGTAATACGAATTAAAATATACAACATTATCTATCAATTATTTCTGTTGTATTTCATTTTTATTTCTTTTTTATTAATAAGATGAATATGGAATAGTTTTCCATCTGCTTTCAATAAGTAATATTTCTAAAAAAAATGGTCGTTTATAATGAATATATAAATCTTGTATTTGTTTTCTAAAGTATCGCTTTTTTAAATTACAAATCCATATTGTTTTTTTTACATTATGTATAATGTCATTTTAAGTATTGAAATAATTAATATCATTTACCAGTGTACATAAGCTCATCATAGATTCCAAGATTACAACTTAGTATTTGCACCAGACGCAAAATGCCTTGTTTAATTTCCCTGGTTCTCGTTCACTCATGAACTAATTCATATTACTGAGTAGTGATTGTTTTGAATTAGTACATCATTTACATTTGATTATGGTATTTGGGTAAACGATACTAAAGCAACTATAAGTCTGACTTGTATTATTAGATAAGCTTTTCTTCCTTTGTATTATTTTAAGGCTGTTATGTTCTAGCTCTTTTGCTTTATGCAAATAATCATGTTAGCATGTATATATGCTCTCTTGCATGTAAGAATGGATATTCATGAGATAAGTATTTTTCCAAAAAGCAGTATCTAATTTAATCTGATCCTGACCATAAAAAGTAAAGATAAACAAACTAGCAAAGGGAAGTAAATTGTTCTTACCACGCAAATATAAATAGGTATGGAAAAAATAAGAGCTAAACAACAACATATCAAAACATTTACGCATGTTAGAGAAATGCATATTGTTTTAGAAATCCCGTTAAAACTTAAAATGTTCACAGTATATTTTAATATGTAGATGGAGACATGTTGGTACATACAGGCTTTCAAGTAGTATGTAATCTTGATTTTGATAAGAAGATGCAGTTGCTGATGTTAAACATAACAAGTTATAAAAGGTTTGTGAATTAAAAGTATGCGGTATCAACAATTTAGTACAAATTAAACAAAAACTTGGAAAGCAAAACACTTAATGTCTATCAACGCATGGTCCTTTGACTTATGGTGTGGTTGAGTTATTATCACATTGATGAAAATATCATAGGTCTTCTTGTTCATATGAAAGGCTTTTATTAGTTTATCGAAATCTTTTCAAGGCGTATTCATGTGACCTTCAATTTATCCCAGTAGTTAGAGAATGGATAACGCATGCTATGTTTGTTTTGAGTTATTCATAGAAAAAGAATGCCATCATTGAACAATAAAACAGATTGACTGATTCGATCCACAAAATAGCATTCTTATACAGGTAAAAACGATGATTAACATATATTTCTAGTTTAGAATATGAAATTAAACAGACTTTGAAAAATTTCAATGAACGAGTTCGTTTCTTTTTTATCTATATTTATGTTAATATCGCTTATATGACCAACGCAGGTCTCTGGAGGTCATCTCGATAGTTCATTAGATGGCTTCTAGACTAACACATACACAAAACGAAGTAACATATTCTTGCGCTCAAGCCAAGTAAATTTCTAATGTTTGACTTTTTTTATGATATGGATAAATGTTTTACACAGTTAAAAATAAAATTTAAGTCAAATCGGTGAACATGAACTTGACAGTTATTGACGTTTTAAAGCATGTTTCTATGACTTGAACTTTGCCTCTTACTTTTATTATGGGTTGTAATTGCTCATCAGATTCTATTCTGCATACTATATATGCAACTGTTGCCAGTTCGTTTCGTGCCTGTTTCAACTTCTACACGTACTACGTTTTTTTCATTCGAAACTGTGTATGCATTTTTCATTATCAACTGTTTTTCAGAATAATGCATGCATCTAAGAATTGTAGTTTTGTTTTATTTGATATCATACATTTGATTATTCAATTGAAGCACATGTGTCTTTATTAAAAAGTGTTTCCGACGCTAATAGTTTACCGTCAATGCATTTTTTTAGGGTTTTCATATTTCCATTGCTTGTTGTGACTCTGTTTGCTCTATACCTAACGTAACTATCTTTAGCTCGTAATGATCATGTCGTCGTTTTTGCGCTTCAGTGTTTGTAGTGCTTCGATATCATCTTGCTAGCACAGCTTCTCAGTAATTAAATTTGTAACGTGTTTTTCAACAGATTGTAGCTAGTTGAAAATATTGTTACCTTTCAATAATTGCCCATGACAACAGACTTCAGATCGGCAATAGCCTCAAAAGTCCCCATAATAACGGGTATATACAACAAGTCCGTATGTAAAATTTGTATTAAAGTAGAAAAAGAGGGACGAAAGATACCAAAGGGAGAGTCAATCTCATAGATAAAAAAGAAACTGACAACGCCATGGCTAAAAATTTAAAAAAAAGCAAACAGACAAATAAAAGCACAGAAGATACAACACAGAAAACCAAAGACGCACCAAAACGAACCCAAAAACTTGGGGGGTCTCGGGTGCTCCGGAAGGTTAAGTAAATCCTGTTCCACATAAGGCACTCGTCGCATGCCTTATGTTATTTCAAATCCGGCAAAAAGTCTTATTCGGTAGATCAAATTCGTGAAAAGGAAAGGTTATTGTAGTTACGACATAAGGAACATATCCGCTATTATCTGTGGAACGGTTATTCCATACTCGCTATGGCGTCCGTAACATTTACGAAGGAATGATTTCAACTTCACCATTTGGAACTCTTGGTTAAATAGCTTCCTTGTGAGTAGTAATTCTCTATCAAGGAAGCGATGATAGGAAATACAAGCCCTGGAATATCGTATCAATTAGAAGATATATACTCCGTATGCAGGCGCTGCTGGAATGCTGCTACATAGAAATAAAAAGTTTACAATTGGGAAGTTGAAATCATCTCTTTTGTCGTAAAGTTTTGTTTCAAACAACCCCCATTGTCAATTTCTAGATGTAAGTCAATATATGAGGCAGACTTAGCTGTATCTGTAGTATCCTTTATCTCCAGTTCGATAGAATAGATTCGTTCAACATAGTCACCAAATTTTTCTACTATTAAGTGAGAGAACATCATATATATAGGTAGTTGAACGTAAAGTTCAAGGAGTATGCTAACTTCCTATCTTTGTTCCTAAAAAGTTCCTGTATGGAGTAAGCCTCATAATTATTAAGAAACAAGTCGGCAAGAAGAGGGGTACAGTTTCTGTTGAAAAACAAATTTGTTGTCAATCAAGAAATCAAGCATCTTGATAATGTCAGGTTCAGAGTACAAAGTAGGATTTATCCCTCCCCAAGACAAGATATGTATAGCTACGTTCGCCATTCTTATATATGAAACAAAGTAATACCAACTCTTTCAATATGTATTTTACTTTAAAATGTGTAAAGTGTAGACAATTCAAATGTTTTAATACTATTGCAAGATGAGATAGTCTTAGAATGTATTGTTTAAGATTTTAAAAGACAATATTTCTGGACAAATTACTTTTTCTTTGTGGACTTACTACTTTTTATTCTTAAAATATACTTACCGTGGGTGACGCCATGATAGGGGCGAACTTTTCTGGTCGTGGATGTGTGTTGGTGCTAAGTATCTATAATCAATTGTGATATAAATCAAAAAAGAAAAACAATGAAAAAACATCGAATGCGATAAACAAATATTATCATCAAACACACTATGTTTAAGTTAAGGATTTGGAGTAAACAGAATGGGTCTTCAATCTTAACGATACACCATGACTATTTCTAATAATATTTACTTAAGTTAAACATCCAGCCAAAATATATTTATTTGTATTTTGGTATAGTTATTTTTTTTAAACATTTATATCTCTTTTCATATTGAAATAAAATTCTTTGTTTTTTTCAGGAGGTAAAAAAAGTACAATTATTCCTCAGGAATGCTTTGATTCAATTTGCGATTGTGAACAATTATATTCATTGTACAATTTTGGCTTTGTGTATTTCTATTTATCATCGTTAAAAAAAAGTAAAATCACAAAAATACTGACCTCAGAGGAAAATCTAATCAGAAAGTCCATAATAATTTGGCAAAATCAAATGACAAAGCACATCAAAAACGAGTGGACAAGAACTGTCATATTCCTGACCTGGCACAGGCATTTTCAAATGTAGAAAATGGAGAATTAAACCTGGTTTTATAGCACTAAACCTCTCCTTTTGATGACCGACGTATCAAATTCCGTTATATCTACAATGATGCGTGAACAAAACAGGCATAATAAATAAAATAGTCAAAATGTGGGTACATCAGTCATCATCGTGTAACAATTTTTAAAGGAACAATTTAACAGAACACAAAATCATATATCTACAAACACTTTCATTGATTCGCGTGTCTGACGTCAGAAAATTTTAAACGTCACATATATTTGTCGTTCGATGTATATACAAACAATTTTAAAAATTCACATGGGCTATATTAAGTATGTTAGAAGTAATTTCAGAAAAAAAACCGTTATTTAAAGTAGTCCAAAAGTTATATAAAATTTATAAGAATCCACAAATAGTTCATTCCACAACGCGATTGAATAATTTTGACGTTTGTGGTTCAACGTATTTTCTAATTCATAATAAAAATGTATCGTAATGACATTCCTCATAATATATAGACGATAAAAATATATATCATTTAAAAGGCCGTTCAGAGTGGACAACTTGTTGTTCTTATGCAATGATGAGTTGTTAACAGTTTAGATAGTATATTCACTTTTTAACAAGAATCATATATTTACTATTATTATCAGGTTTTTTTTTCTCACATGTTGGTAAACATTTTTCAGCATTACACTTTTGTAATTTATTCGTGATAAATGTTTTCACAGTCTGATTATATATAAAAGTAATAATTTGCCAATTTTTTTATTTCATAAATTTAACCATATATATCACTCATACAAATCCATATAATACTTAGTTTGCTTTTAAAAATAATTCATCCTTTTGACATAAAGCTTTTTGTTTATATATATATCTTTGTTTTGTAGCTTGTTTGTATTACAAATTTGAATTACTAAGATTAACATTCAAGTATATCTAATAACACCATAGTATTGTCACAACAAGGAACAACTGAATACATATCATGCTGTAGACAATTCATAATACCGAAACATGTGTAAGTTTAATCCACCATTTGGCTCCACAAAAAATTGCGTGAACCAAGTCGGGAATATGACAGTTGTTTTCTATTCGATTGATCTGTTTGCACTTGAAGCCACTTGATTATGGACTTACCGTTCAGAATTTCCCTCGGAGTTCGGTATTTTTGTAACTTTACTTGATATACTTTAATGGCAGCACATCAATACAAATAATACAGAAGGTTTAATAGTGCTACTCAGAAATAAACTGCTTATTATTTGCTAGCCAAGAGTGCATGACGTGTTGGGAGTTTGTACAACGTGCGTTTTTCATTTTTATTCCATCACTATCGTTATTATTGTAATCATCATTATTCTTTTGATTTATTATGGACATCATCTTTTGAATAAATTTAAGTATAAGTATTTTTTTTTTTACTTTCTTATACATGCGTATATCAGTATCTGCAATTATATGTATGCGTATAAAAAACTACTATGTACGACAGATTGTGTTTTTTTCTAATTAAAAACATAATTATTAGACTATTTTTACTTCAGTAGTCAAACACTGTGACAACAGAAGTTATAACAATGTACATCAGTTTAGATTACTAGGAGGGGGCTATACAATCGAGAAAGTGGATGATGTTATTGAAAATGTTATTAAGACAGGCATTCTTATTGACTGTATGTGTTTTGTCCATTTCGAAAGCAGTACCCGGACCAATAATTGAATGCCTCTATAGGATTTTGAATCTGGTAAAATATTAGTTTAAGCCATCCAACATCTCCTCAGTTGTATGTTTATAAAATTGAAATGTATCTACTGCTTGTTTTTGTATTTAAATATATGTTATAAAATTAAAACTTTTATTTTTCGCACTTTTTTTTATTATGATTTTGATTACAGACCACCTCCATTTATTATTGACAATACAATACTTTAAAATACGTTTTACATACTTAAATAACGAACAAAGACTAACTGCGTTTTTTGTACACGTCGTTGGACACTCTATCCATCCTCCTAAAACAAGATGGACGAATCTAAAGGGTCAAATGTAAGGGGTTATGATCGATTATAACAGTAATACTTTCGTCAAGCAATGAAGCATGATTGCCAAAAATGTATTGAGTGTTTAATTGTCAATTTTACTGAAATTACTAAATCAAACTATCAACGGGATATTATGACAACACATATATCGAGGACAAACTGATAATTCCATGGCTAAAAATACGAACATCAACAAAAAGGCATTAACTGTATACAAACCAAATTATAGGAAACAAAAGGTTAAGCATCAAAAACTCCACTGACCAGAGGTGAATTTGAGGTTTTCCGTATGTAATGCAGGTATATAATCTATACTATTAAACGAGAAGACCTCATTTTGTGTGTCGCTTTTCTTCCTTCCACAATAAATTAATCATCATGCCTCTGTGTCCTATTGGTAACATGCATAGTTGCATTTGTCATCCATTCTTATGATTATTCAGATTGACTTATTTTGGGAGAAAAACGACAAAAAAAGTGTCCGGATTTTGATTCCGTCATTTGACTGACTTTCAGTCATACATAGGTTTTCCGGTTTTAAACATGCACAAGTACAACCAATCGTATGATGGATAACAAAAATGAAAAATAAATAAGCCAATCAGAGCGTTCTCCATATTATGGTTTTTAGATCACAAGAACAACAACTATTATACCTCCTTAGAAAGGACAATTATTTTTCGCGTTTATCTACATGTAAACTACAATTATACTACTATGATATACATAGCTATATATATAGACTCTCTGTATTCTGTCTACTGTTTTCTTAGAAATGACTATTTAAGGGGTTATACCAGTTGCATATATATTAAAATAAGTAAAACATGTGGAAAAAAGAATGTCCATAGCACACGGATGTCACATCGGCACTATCGTTTTCAATGTCCAGTGGACCGTGAAATGGGGTAAAATCTCTAATTTAGCATTAAAAATTAGAAAGATTATTAGAAAGAAATAGGGAACATAATTATTTACTAAGTTTCAAACTGATTGGACTTTAACTTCACCAAAAACTACCTCGACCAAAAAGTTTAACCTGAAGCCGAACAGACGGACGGATGGACGAACGAACGAACGCACATACTAGAAAACATAATTGTCCTAAAATGGAGTATAAACATTTATTGTTGAAAGTTAAAATAGTGATTTAGCCAAAGTCACGGACAGTAGGGTAGAGATTTGAGGGAGGCAAGACTTTTTCGGGACGTCGGGATCGTGTGTTTTCAAGCTCGGGATTTTGGGATTGGTTCTTACGTGGTCTGGGAATATTTTTTTCGAATTTCGGGATGTCGGGATATGAATTTTTTTAAAATTCGGCACCTCGGGATTTCATGTTTTTAAGCCCGGGATTTCGGGATCAGGACCCCTCCGACCCGTGACCCCTCAAATCAGCCTTCGTCATTTATACAAGATTCAAATCCTACCATTGGCATGTTAATACACGTGATAGGGCTCTCAAAAGAAAAAAAAAACCGATGGATTGTCCTAGAAGCATATTTAATTTTATTAGAATAATAATGGTCTATAAGCAGGTGCATTTATTTCATGTTTAAAGCGGTGCAAATTTTTAATTTGATAATTTGATTTGACTTTTACCAAAAAATGCATTGTAGCAAAGAGGAAGAATAGTTGTGGTCTGAGGACAGAAACATGAAAATAATTGAATTTAACAGAAAGGAAACAGAAAACGGACTTTGGAAAAAAGTGAGATTGCTTTTGATACCTTTTATGAAATTCTCCAGACATAATATTTTTTTACAAAAATAACCCTACAACAGTTTACAACCGTGTATGCCCGCGATTTCGCGGATGTGATCTAGTAATTTATAAAGGAAGATCTACTAAAAATTAAATTCAATATATAAAAATATCAGACCTACAACATACTACCATTGTAAACTTCGGAGCGGTCTCATTAAAGGAAGAGGATATTGCCATAAACGTGTACACGAAATATTGGTTTCGTGCTATGCATGCTTTACCCGGAATATTAATCGAATGTTACAATCGAAAAAAGAATTGATTGCTGATTAGATTTAGGTTGTAGTCTGAAGCCGTCAATCGGTGTCAATATCGAGTTAATTTAAGATAAATAGTTGAAACAAAGAGTTACTGGTGTCATAAATTTATCCAAATGTTAAATCTAATAGCGCGTGTACTGTACTTTTTGAAAAGGTGTTTTATAATTTTCTTCATATTATTAAAAAAACACTAATCGCCCAGTATTGGTAAACTATCAGAATCCAAAATAACTGAACGGTTGCTAGTTCCTTGCAAGGTAACGTATTGGCAACATGCTTTGCGTACAGAAATGTTGGTATATAAATGAAATGAAGGGATAAGATAAACTTGTTAAGCGTAGAAAAAAACAAACAACATACATTTCATCGAAGGCCTATTGGTGACCTTCTGCTGTTATCTGTTCTATGGTCGGGTTGTTGTCTATTTGACACATTCCCCTTTTCCATTCTCCATTGTATTTCAAAATGCATATAGGAAACAATTTACGTCCCTTGCATATTTTAATGCAACAACGTTTGTAACGTTCATTTTGATTGGATAACGTCACTTTCTTACATGGCATCAATTGACAATTGATGCTATGGGACGTACGCGCAAGTGCAGACGGCATATGACAGATTTTAAATACATGTTTTAACGTTGCTTTATGTCAGTTTCATTAGAATGGAGATAACAATATTGTATTTTAAGCTCCGACGGCATCAATTTGGGATTTGATGGTCGCAAATACCCGTTTACTGTCTGCGCTAACGCGTTGCCAGTAAAATTAATTTGCGACCATCAAATCCCCAATTGATGCCGTCGGAGTTTAAAATACAATACAGTTATCTCCTAAGTAGTAGACAGTTTTTAAATGGTCTAAGAGCGCGATAATATATCTGCAACATGCACAACATGCATCGGATTTCAAGCCTCGAAAACTAACCGGACTTTTCATGTAATGTATTTAACGATTCACACAGCAAAAAGAACGCCCAAGGTGTATTGCCGGAACTAAAAAAGTTCAGGAGTGGCCATGTTTTACATCGATTGAGATAACTCTCGTGGACTTTTTTATGATTCACAATAAGGAATATAGTGTGGATTCATTTATTTTCACGGGTATCAGTTTTCGTGGATTGCTGAAAACTTGCATATTCGTGGATATTTAAATTCGTTGTTTTGGAAAAGTTTACATAATTTCAATGAAAAATTTGTATTTCGTGGAACATATAAATTCGTGGTTCCCCTATTCCGACGAAATCCACGAAAATTGGTATCCTACGAATATTAATGAATCTACAGTAGTGTATTAGATTTTTACTACAATTTCTCAATGTCCATTCAAAAAAGCTAGAAACAGCATTCTTAACATGTTTAAGTTCAAGATCATCTGTAGCAACAGTTTTGAGTGGATACTCTACAAGTATTCGCATGACATCTGATATGTTAGATAACCAAAGAGAAAAATCTTCACAAGACACCTAATGGATTAGACATAAACTACAATAGGGATACCTACACAGCTACTTTTGCATAGGTACCATTTCTGTACTAAAAATGTGTAGTATTGGAAATCTTCTTTTAAAATTTAGTACTATTTTGTTACTCTAAAATTACTGTAATATTTAGGTATTTGTATTTTACAGTACTTTATTTGTACTTGACATTTAGGTACTACAGATTTTTGGTTACATTTTCAGCATTTTGAAAGTTTTTCTATTTCAAATCTCTTAAAGTTATGATTTTCAAGCATGAAATATTGTATTATTTCTGTACCAAAATGTACAAATCAAGTACTGTAAATTACAAGTACCTACATATAACAATAGTTTTAAAGTAAAGAAATAGTACTAAATATCAATTGTAAATTTCCAGTACTGCATTTCTTTAGTACATAAATAGTACCTATGCAATAGCAGCTGTGTACTTCCTTCAACTATTATCAAAATACACCCCTTAGTCAACTTAAAAGGGCTTTGATATGAGCCTCTTTGTGACTTTGAGATAAAGAACAGCAACAAAAGCGCTGTTCCCTTGCTTTGTTTGTTTGTGTTTTTTTTTTGGTGTGCGTTAACTGGTTTTGTGCCAAGAATGAATTCTCAATAGAATTTGAATTTCATACAATCACATCTTAGTGTGTTTAAAGTTTTTTTGAAAAGAAAAGAAAAATGATAGCTTTCTAAAAATATCAACACTTAGGAAACATATATCCGCAGAATTTTCGGGGGTTGGGAGACATTTGTTTAAAGTTGCACAAGGGAACCACTTTAACTTAATTCTAGGTCAGTGGGCAAGGAAAAAAAAACACATTGAAGATTAGGCATGACATGATACAAAGGGAGCTGTTCAACTTTATAGGACACTAAAACAAAACTGAAACTTACAAAAAGGGAGCTGTTTTTACTTATGATCATCTAAACGACACAATAAGGCTAGACCAAACATTGCATGCACCGGTTTAAATGGACTTCTGTTTGCTTAATGTGCATCATGCTACTTCTGTGCACATTTGCATTTTTTACCAGATGCCTTATAACAGTGTTCCCTAAACCATCAAATAGTTTTGAATAGTATCCCATTCAAATAAATATGATAAAATTATATAAATACAACGGCAAAAAATCTTCATGCATAGTCAAGTAGAAGAAAAGGGAAAATCAGACAAACACATATTAACTCTATCGTCGAAAAGTAGATAATTGTTAAATTAAAATACTTTATTTGCCAAATTTGAACTCAAACGTCCTTTGAGTTTTATAATGTTGTAACTAGGATATAGAAAAGTTATGTATGGATTTATGTACTGGATGGAAATCTCATGGTTTGCTGACTTGTATATTTGATAAAGGACCATCAAAAATATCATTTTCTAGGCTCTTCGTTTTTGGAAATTAATGTGTTTTGCACTTATTACTCAACTTCATAGTTATCTCAATGCATACACAATTATATGATTTTACACATACAACACGATTAATAAGCTGCTTGTGTATCAAACTAGTTATAACTGGTTTATTAGACAATAATAAAAAACAACAATTCTACTTTGTGTCGAAAATGTACATGTAAGATTCATCATCATGATTATGTAAAGGTACATCTGTTCTTATAAACACAATTTGGAAAGAAAAACAAAAGTGTTACATTTCAATCTTCATTGTTGTCATTTATTCCTCATTTTTCAAGTTTTTGTTAATGTTTTCATACAAAGAAATATTTTCTCACCACAAAGACCACAATTTTAACCACAATATTATAACGAATTTGTGAAAACACCATTAAAATGTTTTTTGAATACGAAGAAAACTGATGAATGATGTAATAAGAAGAAACCAGATTGCAAACAAAAAATTAACAAAAAAACACAAACATGCACGATTGAAGAGCTACTTGTTCAAGATTTATTCCACAAAATCATTTCGAAAGAATGAGATGCTTTTTGATTTTAATATATACTTTTGTTTACAATTTGCCTATGACTAGAGTTCTATATTATGTTGATGGAGCCCCAATGTTAAAATCATATCGTGTAACCTTCACCGGTAGAGGTAATTCACCCTTGATTTCACTCTTTTCGACAACCTCTTATGGCAGAGGAAGTTTAAGTCAAATCATAATTCCATCTACTCTGCTACCGAGAAATGTGCATAGAAGTAATTCAACTCGTGATGATCGTAATGATTTAAATGACATTAATGAAAAATCACTTTTACAACGTATCCATGGAAACAAAAATATAGGTGTGAACAGTCAGACTGATGAGCACTTGAAACTCGATCATGGGAACGGAGGAGAGGGTTTTGGAAATACAAGATAAAATATTGAACTTGAATAATACTTTTACTGAATGCAAAGGTATGTAAATAGTTTAGAAATATTGATATTCTAGCTTTTTTATATATTCGACATCCTCTAGTTTTATCCCTTTAGTGACAAAGTTGACAAGGTAACCCCTTTTGCTTGTTCTTTCATAATTTTGTTACATATAATTTTTCAAAATCTAATTAAAATCTTAATATAATTTTTATAGCTTTTTATCAACTTTATCAAACATCTAGAGATATGCATTCTCGTCAAATTTTCAACAGAGTTTATCGCGAAAATTAGGATGCGGGCTTGTCATAGTTTCTCCTTTTTAAGTTCCGTCAGCAATACATACAGACTTTTTAAAGGCTGGTTGCGTTGAAACAGATGAAAAAACAGTTTATTAATTAAAACAAATTATAATGTTTAAGTTTTGTTTTTCGTGTATCAGCAACGCTTTATCTAGATTTACCTTTACCTCAAAAACTAATTTTAAAATCATTTATTTAAAGCAAAAATAGAATCTGAAGGATCGTTTTGGGCAAGCGTTATGCTTAGTAACATCACATTTCATTCTCTTTATATTCCATATTTTAAAACTTAAAATCAAAAGATCTGTACTCTAATTTTTTTACGTTCTGTGTATACATGTATAAGGTTACAAAGACGTGTGCATTATACGATGTATCATTATCGCAGGAACCTAACCATGTTAAAAATATCAATTTTGAGTACAACCAATATAATATAAGACATCATATACAATCTTGAAAAGATTATTTTGAAAACGCATATTTCAATCATTTTAATTAAAAAATATAAGCATGTTTTACCTGTCATTATTTTTTTCTTATGCGAAATTCATTGTGGTGTAAGTATAACATCCTGTTTGTAGTGTTTAATTCAGGGAGTTTTGAAATTAAAATAAAAATCTCTCAGAATACATTTTTATCTCGTTAGTATTCGTAAAAATGACATTTTTGATTAGAAATGCATATTCACATCCTACAGAAAAAGCTTTTTGTAATACATATTTGGCATGCTATATAATCTATATACAATGTACACAATTATCCAAATCTATTTATTTTAATATCTCAAATCATTTGTTGATATTTCTGATGCATTTTGAATTGTACAACGACAAACATCCCTACCACTGCTATAAACAATAACATAGTTCTATCTATAAATGTAAGTAAGTAATAAGTGTTATTTTTTATTATATCGACATGTACATATCATTACTGTTAAACACAAATATGTCTCAGACACTATTATATACACCTGACCTAATGGGTCTATATGTTTATATCACAACCATTCAGAGTATGTCTTGTATAACCAGTTTTGAACTGTAACAAAATGTAACAATCAGTCTTAGAGCTTAGTTCAAAATAATTAATTCATAATGAAGAATGAAAGGTTTATATCATTTATTCGTTAATAAAGCGTAGGGAAGATGATGAAAATTAGGTACATACGGTACATCTTCAAATTAATATGCATATCTAGGACAAGAACATGCTGATGCAAAATAAATATTAACCCTGCTTTGTACAAGACCTACACGCTTAGCTGGATCTTTAACGTGATAATGCAAAATGTAACAACCTGCAGACAGACATATCACAATCCCCGTACACAATGATCTGACTCCGAGCCGATCAAACTTTGCTGATAATCGTTTATGTTGCAAACAAAGTGGCGTAGAAGCAGCAAATGCAATGTTAAAGCCTTTGTTTTGACACAGCTGGGGGTCTGAACCCACGACCTCTTGCAATACATTTTTTCTCTTATTTCCCTTATCCATTTCTTGTTTTTCTTCTCTTTCAGATAAAAGGAACTGTCATTCTTGAATCTGCAGCAGACCATTTTCTTGCATTAATATTCTATAACGCCGTTTTTAAAGCATAATTTTTAGACGTATACATGTGTTTTTTCTCTTAGAGTTAGATAGCTTACGCGTAGGCCTATACAACTTTTAGAAGTATATCACTCAAAATGAAGGGGTTTTCAAGATGTATTTTGTCATAAGTGTTAGTCTTTTTTTTTTTGCTTTTAATGTGATTTGTTGATAATGAATTATCAATGTCCTACAGTTCTTGACTTTATGCAATTGCAAGTATGCAAATATCTAACAGATTTGAGTACTTCCACAGGATTTTTTAGCAATTAAAAATAAATTCATAAATGACTAATAAGTATTGGTTTGTTTTCATTGTTAAAGGTCGTTACGTGACCGACAGTTGTAAAAGAGGAACGGAAGATATCAAACTCATAAATCTAAAATAAATTGACAACACCATGGCTAAAAAAGAAAATGACAACACCATGGCTAAAAAAAAAATGACAAAGAGACAAACAATAGTACACATGACACAACATAGAAAACTAAATAATAAACAACACGACCTCCACCAAAAACTAGAGGTGATCTCAGGTGTTCCGGAAGGAAAAATAAAGGCAACAGTAGTATACCGCTGTTCAAAAGTCGTAAATCTATGGACAAAAAACAAAATCGGGGTAACAAACCAAAACAGCAGATCCTGCTCCACATGTGGCACCCGTCCTGTTGCTTAAATTGTGTAAATTGCTGGGTTATCTCTGGTAAATGAGTTGTTTCATTTAAACGTCTCCTAATTTGTATATACCTTTAAATGTTGAACAATATTCATAATCGGTGAATCTATACCATTGTTTAATATTATAATTGAAAATTAATGTAACAAACATAGCAAAAAGTCATGAAAAATTAGAAACGGAAATGACAAAATCTAAGTCCATACACATCACACGAATGGCGCACACAAATCATATTCCTAACTTGGTACTGATCTTTTTATCAAGATGGAATATACTTAGTTTTAAGCTACATGTATCTAAATTTATATGACAGTCGCATAAATGTCTACTATAAATTATGACAACTATGTACAAGAATAATTGACTTTTATTCATTTGGTTTTGGTTTTAAGAGCAATTACGTATAGTTAAAATATGTTAGGTGTACATATACATCAATTTCCAGAGCTGGTGCTGAAAGTTGTTTTTTCGAAAATCTGCCTAAAATTGTTCATTGTATGAAAAAAACCCACTTTGATTATGATATACAAGTACAAGCTTATATGCAAAAATAGTATACATGTATGATTAAGCGTATGGTGTAATGGATGAGAAGGCACTATCATAGAAATTTAAATTATGACACATCATGTTAACAGTAGTTATAAAAATCACGCAAAGAAACACGGATTGTTGTTTAACTTTATTTAAAACATGTTTTTTGTGAAAGCCACAGTTATGGCTGTATTGTCTTCAACAATAAAAAGCGAACACCTGACTAAACCATTATTTACATAGCAGAACGAACTGGGTACCAGAATTTTAGATATAACAAATCCGGTACATTATTTCAATATAGGCCCTCATTATTAAAATGTCCTGGACCAAGTCGGGAAAATGACAGCTGTTAATTATCTTATATTTCGTTTCTATGTATGATAAACTGTTTTTGTTCCACGTCAGTGTTTCTGTTGTTTTCCTTTTATAGTTGACAGTTTGTAAACCGGATTTGTTTTCTCTTTATTACTTTTAAACAGCGGTATAATAGTGTTGGCTATACCTAATTATATATTCCATTCATTTCTTTATAATTCAAATATATCAGTCAAAAGGTATTCTAATATGTTATGCAGTCCAGTACCTTTCATTTAAAATATAAATTGCCAATTTATTGTCTGCCTAGTTTAATATTTTCACCTATACGCAGGAACTATTTCGTCTTAAATGTGTACCACTTTCATCCGGAAGTGAGGAGGTGGTGTTTTATCTTACACGGCTGGCATAAGTTGGTCGTGTATCATTTTTTACAGTCTACCCGAATGATTTCTCCTGATTATACGGTATTTCCAATTAATATATCCCGTAGTTGTTACAATGTTTGCTGTGTTTTTTTCCCTACTCAGTGTGATAGTGAGGCTACATTATAATAGCATATTTATGTAATTTTACCTTTTTTTTTAGACAAAGAAGAGCACTTAAATTGTTTTCGTTTCGTGCAATGAATATATATTCCATATCCTTTCTTTTCGATTATGAACACGGTGATTTCAAGTCTACATATCAAGGTTGGAAAACTAAAGAGGTAACTCACGGTTGAGATACAAAATTGGATTTAAATTGCCAAGTACAAAATGTATACATATGCCTATTCAACGTCAGAAACGTCATCAGTTATAATGAATTATAACTCGATGTTTGTTTTGTTTCTCTTTTATTTGGAATTACATATATTTCAAGCACTTGTATCCTCTTTGAAACTATACTACCGTTTAACAAACGGTTAACTGTATGTTGCTGTCACATTAAAGTTAATCTCATATTCATGAAATCCAATATGGGTATGTGAAAATACAAGCAGTAATCAGATATGTATGGCTCCATCCAAACATTGGCTTACCCGTTTAAATGGTTTTACACTAGTATTTTTTCGGGCCCTTTATAGCTTGCTGTTCGGTGTAAGCCAAAGCTCCGTGTTAAAGGCCGTACTTTGACCTATAATGGTTTACTTTATAAATTGTTACTTGATGGAGAGTTGTCTCATTGTCTTAGAGAATTATGTAATTTGGGTAAATTTATATTTCGTGCACAAAAATTAAGATCTAACATGATGTAATATGTTTAACACATTACCTTCTGCTATCTATGAATACTTTGTGTAGTTTATATGTTGTATGCTTATAGTTGTTATGACTTTGGTAAATAAAGATATATATACATTGGCACTCATACCTCATCTTACTATATCTATAAAGATTTGTTTAACAAACTAAAACCATTTCATCTATCAATTGAATTTATTCTACGTATGACTGGTCGCGGTGGTTGTAGTTGGATTGTTTGGCAGGAATGTTATTGATGGACAGTGTTCATCATTATACCATTTACAGACGTTTTTCTCCTTACGACATAAAGCTGACAAAGATAAACAATCAATAGCAAAATAGTTGTCATGTGAGAAGTGGCATCCTCTTGAACTATCGCTTATGTCCTGGAAAAAAATATAAAGTTATAAACTTTTTTTTTTAACCACAAATAAAAATAATACAAGATAGTATTCAACAAACATAATTAGTGAACAAACACATTTTGAAAAAGAAAAAAAAAACACACACATATAAATACACTTTAGATATAAAGCAATGCATACAAAAAACAAACATACTTATATGTCAAAAGACAACACAGATGTTATTTTATGTATATATTTATATTATGTGGTAACAGTTTGCCTTTTTAAAATGTTAAAGTGATTATATGTAAACATGGACGGCAGAACTGCATTACGTTTTGTAAATCAGTAAAATATAGATGTAATAGTTATGGTTTAAAGTCGATGTGGGATATATTCCAATGTGATATAGACATGATGAATAATGGAAAAGTGATCACTTAATGAATAAAACATGTGTAATGGCGTGAGTTATGCATCTGCGATCACCCCTAGTTTTTTGGTGGGGTTCGTGTTGTTTATTCTTTAGTTTTCTATGTTGTGTCATGTGTGCTGTTGTTTGTTTGTCTTTTTCATTTTTTGCCATGGCGTTGTCTGTTTGTTTTAGAATTATGTGTTTGACTGTCCCTTTGGTATCTTCCGTCCCTCTCTTATGGTCCAATTTGTTCCATAACTCTTACATCTTTGACATAATCAACTTTGGCCGCAAACCCTCATCCATAATTGTTTGTGTCTAGTTTGTTACACACACATCTTTTTTACATGCCAGTTTTCTATCTCCTTTATTAAAACGTTTAACATAAAAATGACGTTATTAACAGCTGTTGTTGAGAATTTGTTTTTAATTAGCATGTTTATTTGTGAATTGGAGGAAGCTTCGAGCTTAAACTGAATTTTATTGAACCTGTCTTTTATTAGAAATTAGATTGACCTATTGATGTATGTTTGTGTGATGCTATATCTCATTTATTTCAGATGTAAATATATATTAAGCATGTTAAGCTGAATGGTATATCACGGCTATCCTAGTGTAGCGGCCAAATTTGAGAACAAAAAACATTGTTGCCTATTGTTGTATTTTTTGGTAATTAGTGATATTCTATTTTGAGATAAGTTACTTTCCCTTTACTTTAATGAACCCCTTCAGGGAATTTGCACGAAACGTTTTTGGTGAAAATCTTTGATTATGATGAAAATAAGGAATACCAGAGTCAACCAATATGGTATGTTTCTTTTATTTAATGCAGATAAATTATATTTCATGTTTAAAGTTAGAAATTTTGAGTTTAATTGATGTAAAACTGATAAAACTTGACCTTGATAATTTGGCAATTATTTACCGTAAATGTTCATGATATTACATTTTTGAATGAGAACAAGTGTATGTCACTACGGTAAATGTTATGATAGATGCACTTTTGTATTGTATTATAATTCACAAAATGTTAGTTTTGATAGTAGAATTTAGTGTGTTTTATCTTTTATTTTGTAGTTAATCTTTTCGTACCTGAATAAAGAGATTTGAACGGAAGGAATTAGTATTTATTTGGTATAGACATCATATCATTAACATATTGACATGGATTTAACAGAAAGCGACACCAAAGCTACTAAAGATGAAGAAAGTGCAAATATAATAGACACAAATGTAATTGAAGAAAGTGCAAATATAATAGACACAAATGTAATTGAAGAAAGTGCAAATATAAAAGACACAAATGAAACGGAAGAAACGACCAGTACGACTACATGTAGTTTGGAATCAGAACATGTAGATGGTGCCAGAGCAAGAACATTATCAGAAAAAGGACAACAATACGAATTTGATAAGCTTGCCCATAGTTACGGTGGCCTAAATCGTCTTTCTGAAAACATTATTGATCTAATAGCAGATAAAGCACCATATGATACAATCAAAGGGAAGTATTCAATATGGATGGACAAATATGAGATGTTCTTAGAACAACACCAAAACATTATGCCTAAGATAGGTCATGAGGAAGACAAAGAATCATATATGATGGTTTTCCAAGAAAAAGATGAATCTTTACGCGAGATCAAGAGATCAATAGAAAATTATTTCAACGCTATCCGCGAAGAAAATAAACAAACACAGAGGTCAAAAAGTGTAATTAGTAAACGATCATCACTTTCAAGATCAAGTTTATCATCGCAAAGGTTAAAAGAAGAACAAAAACGAGTTGAATTAGAGACAAAATTGGCAGCACTTAAAAGAAAGAAAGACATTGAGTTAGCAAAGTTAAAATTAAAATTAGAAGAAGAAGAATTGCAACTTGACACTGATATAGCTATAGCAGACGCAAAAACAAAATTATTAGACAAGTATGAAAATCTTGAATCTGAATCAAATAGTACATGTAGTACTCACTTTTCGAAAGTACAATCAAAACCAAAGAAATCTGACATTGCACTAAAAACAGCTGTGAATTATAACGTAATGGCAAAACCGTTTGTACCAAAGAACGAGATAAAAGAAGTACTCGATACTAGACCAGTTAAAGCCCTACAGGTCAATAAAATTATATCTACCTCAAACAACACACATTTGCAAGAACCTAAAAATGAACATAATACGACTGTGATATCCAGCATTAAACATGATGAAAATATGAACAATATTCAGGCTAATACAGTGGAAAATAGCAATATAGCGGAAAATAGTAAGTCTGCAGTAGTGAAACACTTACGAAAACCTACACCTGATATTAAGAAATTTGGAGGAAACCCTTTAGAATACAGAAAGTTTTATAGACAATTTCAAGCAAGAATAGTTGCAAATACAGATAACGAGGAGGAGAAAATGACTTATTTGGAACAATTTACATATGGCGAAGCAAGCAAAGTAGTAAGTGGATTCAGCCATTTAATAGGTGAACATGCATATAGTGCAGCAATCAAACAATTAGAAGAAAGATACGGAGATACAGAAGTTATTGCAAATGCATTTATTAAAAGAGCACTAGAGTGGCCTACCATACAAGCTGGAGATTCAAAGTCACTTGACGATTTCTCTTTATTTTTGATTGAATGTGAAAATGCAGCTGTAAGCATGGAAGCTATGCGTATTCTGGAATACTCCGAGAACATTAAGCGACTAATGATTAAACTACCATTCTACTTTCATGATCGATGGAGAAATGTAGTAATGCGAACAAAGGAAAAGAAAGATTTGGTAACTTTTACACACTTTGTGCAGTTTGTTAAACAGGAAGCTAAAAAGGCCAATGACCCAACTTATGGTAATATAGCGGTTTCTGCAAAACAGAATAATACAAGAGACCAGATTGCTAGAAATGTGACTGATAACAAATCGAAACAGACTCAAAGGATGAGCTTTGCCACAGATGTTAAAAACGAACATGATAAGCATGTAAATGAACTGAAATGTACCTACTGTGGAAACTGTCATAAATTAGAGGATTGCAAAAGCATACTATCTTTGAGTATTAGAAACCGTTATGAACATTTAAAGAGCAAAGGTCATTGTTTTGGTTGTCTCAAAATAGGACACAGGACAGTTAACTGTAAAATGAGAGCCACATGCCTCATTTGTAACAAAAGACATCCGACTTTACTTCACGACAAAGAAAAAATACCAAGAGATGTTACACCAATGAAACAGAGTGAAAGTTCGACAGAAGTGGAAAACAAGACTAGCGCGTGCACAAGCTATTTATCAGATAATAACAGCCAAGTAGGGGCTGGAGATATGTCATGTGCAATGGCTATAATACCAGTAAGGGTAAAACTGAAGAATAAAGCACCTTGTGTAGAGACATACGCATTCTTTGATTCAGGAAGTAGCGTATCATTCTGTACAGAAAATCTGTTGCACAAGCTAGGTGGAAATGGTAAAAGAATGCAGATTACACTGAATACCATGGGTGAACCGTATAAGATGACAACTTATGCAGTTTCTGGATTACAAGTATTGGACCTAGAAATGAATGATGTTGTAGAACTTCCAAGAGTCTATACAAAGGATGAGATGCCAGTTTCAGTGGATCACATTCCGAAACAAGAAGAAATCTCGAAATGGAGTCACTTGTCGGGAATTAAATGGCCTAACCTTGATGCTAGTATTGGACTTATGATAGGCAATAATGTCCCAGATGCCTACACACCCTTTGAGGTAGCAACAGGACCAAGTGGGTCCCCACATGGATTAGGATGGATTATATGGAATATGATACGAGAATGTACAGGAACTAATAAAGTCGTTAATCGAGTAGAGATGTCTGCGATTCATGAAGAAGAGCATTCAAGGCTTAACAAGTTAGTTGAAAAATCTATGAATTTCGATTTTCCTGAACGCATTATAGATGACAAGAGAGAAAACTCAGTAGACGACAATTCTTTCTTAGATTATGTGAATAAGAATATTCATTTTGAGAAGGGACAGTACTACATTCCGTTACCCTTCCGTGACAGCAATGTGAAACTGCCGAATAATGCTTCCCAGGGCCAGCAGCGATTGAGAAGTCTTAAGAACAAGTTTATTAAGAATCCTAAATTCAAACAGGACTATACTGATTTTATGGACAAACTGTTAGAAAGAGGTTACATGGAACACGTCCCAAAGGAACAGTTCAGCAGAAACGATGGACGAGTATGTTATATACCGCATCATGGTGTTTACCACAGTCAGAAACCAGACAAAATTAGAATTGTGTTTGACTGTTCAGCTACATATATGGGTGTGTCTCTGAATAAACAACTCTTACAGGGACCAGATCTCACTAATAACCTTCTAGGTGTTCTCATAAGATTCCGTGAAGAGAAAGTTGCAATTTTAGGAGATATAGAAGCTATGTTTCACCAGGTGAAAGTGCCACCACTTGATAGAGACTGTTTAAGATTCTTTTGGTGGCCGAACGGTAACGTGGAGAATGAACCGGAACAGTATAGAATGACCGTGCATTTGTTCGGTGCCACATCATCACCAAGTTGCTGTAACTATGCGTTAAAAAGAACAGCTGAAGACTTTGGTGAACATTATGACAAAGAAGTAGCACACACAATAACTAAGAGCATGTATGTTGATGATTGTCTTTCGTCATTATCGACTGACGTTGAGGCAATATCGTTGATAAAGGACGTAACTTCTTTGTGTGAAAAGGGCGGATTTCATATGACAAAATGGATCAGTAACAGCCCATACGTAATTAAATCGATACCAGAGGAGGAGCGTGCCAAAGAGGTCAAGCAGTGGAGTCTTGAGGTTGACCTCCCGGTTGAACGTGCATTAGGTGTGCAATGGTTTATAGAGACTGACACTCTTGGATTCAGAATAAAGTGCAAAGAAAAGATAGCGACTAGAAGAAGTATTCTTTCAATTACTAGTTCAGTATATGATCCTTTAGGAATTATATCGCCGTACGTGTTGAATGCTAAATCTATCCTACAAGGTTTGTGTAGCTTCATTGCTTTTCAGATGCTAGTGAAATTGGCTACGGAATGGTATTTTATTTACGCCTTGTTGACGATGAAGGAATGGTACATTGTTCTTTTGTACTCGGCAAGTCTCGAGTAGCACCATTGAAAAAGGTAACTATACCTAGGATGGAACTTACAGCCGCAACACGAGCAGTAAAACTAAGTAAAGTAATATTAGAGGAGTTAAACTATAGTATAGACAAAACATTCTTTTGGACAGACAGTATGTCAGTATTACGCTATATCAACAATCAGAATATACGTTTCCACACTTTCGTTGCAAACCGCTTAGAAGTCATTCACGAAGCTACAATTGTTGATCAGTTGAAGTATATTAACACAAAGCTTAATCCCGCCGATTATGCATCTAGGGGAATGTCAGTTTCAAAGTTTGAATCAAACCCAGACTGGTTCAATGGACCAGAGTATCTTTGGAAACCAGAAATAGAATGGCCAGAAGGGCACATAGACAAGACTATTATTGATGAAGATAAAGAAGTGAAACGAGTCGTTAACACTACAATATTGTCAAGCAAACATTACGAATTAGATAGACTGTTTTCTCTATTCTCAGAATGGAAGAAACTGAAGAAAATAACTAGTTGGTTATTTATTGCGTTAGACAACTTAAGGAAACTCGTTAAGGAAAGAAAACAGATAAGAAACAGACGTCAGTCAGAGAATGAGAACTCAGTAGATAATCAGAATGAACGAACAGTTAGAAAATCATTGAACGGAGTAACGAAAGATGTTCAGATCACGTTACCGACAACTGAAACACTTAATAGATCAGAAATGGCTATCATTAAATATGAGCAAAATGTTCACTTTGAAGAAGAAATACATGTACTTCAAAATATTGACCGAGGTAAAGTGTTAAAGAAGTCGTCTAAACTCTTCAAACTTAATCCATTTATAGACGAGAATGGTTTGTTAAGAGTAGGAGGAAGATTAGAGCGTGCTGATTTGCCGTATGATGCGAAACATCCAATATTATTACCGAAAGACTCTAACATTTCAAAGTTGATTATTGAAGACATTCACCGTTCAGTAGGACACTTGGGTAAAAACTCAATTCTGGCACAACTAAGGCAAAAGTTTTGGATTATTGGTGCTGGCTCTATGATTAAAGGAATAGTATCAAAATGTGTAATCTGTAGGAAGTACTGTGCACCATTTGTTGACCAAAAAATGGCTAATTTACCAAAGGAGAGACTTATATCTGACAAACCACCATTTACGATGGTTGGGATGGACTTTTTTGGACCGTTTCAGATCAAACAAGGAAGAAGTTTAGTGAAACGATATGGAGTTATCTTTACTTGTCTTTCCATTCGTGCCGTTCACTTGGAAATCGCACATTCTATGGATACAGATTCTTGTATAAACGCAATCAGACGTTTAATATCCCGCAGAGGAAATCCAGAATTCATAAGATCAGACAACGGAACAAATCTAGTTGGAGCTGAAAGAGAAATGAGAGAAGAAATAGAAAGATGGAACAAAGACAAGATAAATAATTTCATGCTTCAGAAAAGTATAAAATGGGCATTCAACCCTCCTGCCGCGTCACACTTTGGAGGCGTGTGGGAGAGATTAATAAGATCAGTAAGAAAGGTGTTATATTCTGTCATGCAAATGCAGAGTCTTCGATTGAACGATGAAAATTTAAATACATTGTTTTGTGAAGTGGAAGCAATCTTGAATAACCGTCCGATATCCGAAGTATCTGAAAATGTAGACGATTTAAAGGTGCTAACTCCGAATCATCTTCTCTTATTAAGACCTGGTGAATACTTTCCTCCAGGAACCTTTTTGTAAGACAGACAATTACGTAAGAAGACGTTGGCGACAAATACAATATCTAGCCGACATTTTCTGGAAGAGATGGACTCATGAGTATTTGCCTTTATTACAAAGTAGGCAAAAGTGGAACTCTGAAAAGCGAAACTTGAAAATAGGAGACATTGTATTGATCCAGGATAATACACCGAGGAATCTTTGGAACTTAGGAAGAATCATTGAAGTACTAAAGGACAAGTCGGACAATGTTCGTATAGTGAGGCTAAAAACATATTCAACAACATTATTACGACCAGTCGCAAAGTTGTGTTTGGTATTAGAAGCTGACATTTAGAGTCATAGTTTGGACTAGTCATGTTAGAACAGTAACTTGTGTTTGAAAGTACTTTGTTGTATAAATGGACTATATATATATAAGTTTAGTTTATAGATTGTCACTTAAATTGGGAAATTATTTGGCCTTCTTATAATTTTTGATAATTGAGTTCTTTAAGATCACAATTAAGGGGCTGGAATGTAGCGGCCAAATTTGAGAACAAAAAACATTGTTGCCTATTGTTGTATTTTTTGGTAATTAGTGATATTCTATTTTGAGATAAGTTACTTTCCCTTTACTTTAATGAACCCCTTCAGGGAATTTGCACGAAACGTGCTTGGTGAAAATCTTTGATTATGATGAAAATAAGGAATACCAGAGTCAACCAATATGGTATGTTTCTTTTATTTAATGCAGATAAATTATCTTTCATGTTTAAAGTTAGAAATTTTGAGTTTAATTGATGTAAAACTGATAAAACTTGACCTTGATAATTTGGCAATTATTTACCGTAAATGTTCATGATATTACATTTTTGAATGAGAACAAGTGTATGTCACTACCGTAAATGTTATGATAGATGCACTTTTGTATTGTATTATAATTCACAAAATGTTAGTTTTGATAGTAGAATTTAGTGTGTTTTATCTTTTATTTTGTAGTTAATCTTTTCGTACCTGAATAAAGAGATTTGAACGGAAGGAATTAGTATTTATTTGGTATAGACATCATACCTAGTTTAACTAGTTTCAATGTTTCATTGACCGGATACTTGAGGTTTTGTCCCATATAAAGACAAATAAAGATAAGAATAAAAAGTTAAAATTAAAATCAGGGTAATCATGTTTATCGTGGTATATAACACTACAGAGAGATAACTCTGTAAAATCAGCAAAACGTTTTAATAACGTTGTGATCTTAAGGGAATATTAAGCTTCTCTATGATCAAAATTAGTGTTTGTCAAACTGCTATATAACCAGTGTAATGTTTTTTAATAAAATGATTGGTTCAAATTTTTAGAAATTTTTATATTTTTGTCAGAGGGTTAAAGTAGATACTTTGTCAAAATTTTATGAGAATTAAACGAGCCAAATTAATTTTAGTGAATGTGTTGGGTACCATCTTAAGTAACTGTTTCCTTTTTAGGCCTTATAGGATTATGGGCTCATATTACAGGTGCGCACAGTTTATCAACTTCGCCTATCAGCTCATGGGATATAAACACATGACATGGAATGTATTTCAATGTTCCTTGTGAAGATAATGTATTTTCATGCAATTTACTATTTATGAAATTATTCTTTTACTTTGTTATTTAACAATTGGTCTTTCGTCTGTACATGCTTTTTTGTAGATTTGTGTATCAATTTTAAGACACCTCTCATCAAAATGAGGACTTTAAATCCTCATAATGTTTTTAGAGAGAGTTTCACACAAACTCTTTTATGGGTCTGTTAATGGTCCGTCGCAAGTGTTGATTTCTGTGCATATCTCATACTCATTTGCATCTTAATATCTAAATGTATTTAATCATTTCCTGCTGATCTTACCACTCGCACTACGATTGAATGATCGTTTTCTTGTGTTTATAAATGATGCTTTCGCCATAACAAGCGTACATGTTTTGCTTCTGTACTTCAAGCAAACAAAATTGATTAGAATATAGCTAAATGTGTATTCTAAATTACTTATTGTCAAAAAAACACCTGAAACTTACATTGCATCCATTTTTGCAGTTTTTCAAGTATGAATATGGACCAGTGGTAAAAATGTAAAACATTTGCTCAAATGACAAACTACTTGTCCTCTTCACAAAGTCACATGATCTAATCATCTTCTTCCTTCCATCTCTATGACCTATAATACATGAGTATCACAAATTATGAAGTTGCAGATTGGATTTTCAGAATAGAGAATAGTGGTAATCAACTTTTAGAGAAATAAATTCAACAGTAGTATACTGCAGTTCAAAACTCGTAAATCTATTGACAAAAAACAAAATAGGGATAACAAACTAAAACTGAGGGAAACGCATTAAATATAAGAGGAAAACAACGACACAACATTAAAATGTAACACATACAGCAACGGACTAAGCATTAGACAAAATCCGATGAGAATAACCAATATAACATCAAAACCAAATACATGAATTTGGTAAAATGGTAAAAAAATAATACAGAGTAGAGAATGATAGGATGCTCAAAAAAATGTATCAGTCTAAAGAACAGGACTTGTTAAACCATAGCGTTGTCACTTCATATGTCTACTTATGAGTTTCTATGGGTTTTTTTTGGTATATTTTGCGTTTATTTAACCTAGGGTATATCCGTGAAATAAAAGTTCAAAAACTATGATTATCCGAATGACCCTTTTGATCGTCAAGATTTCACTTACGTAAAAGTGATGGCAGAATGAGAGGGTATATCCGTGAAATAAAAGTTCAAAAACTATGATTATCCGAATGACCCTTTTGATCAACAACCTATCAATAAAAGCTCGCAGTGGTTTCTATATTTCTCTTTACCTACCCATGATAACATACTGTTGGCCGACTTGAAGTGTCATCCCACACAAAGCACTATTCCCTGGAGACTGGACAACTACGTCTCTGTCAACACTTGTGTAAAGGCCCTATTATTGAAGAAAACAAAATAGTTGCTAATCTGTTCACTTAAAAAAAACTCCATGTGATTTCAAAAACTAATAAACTTGTGTATACTTTCGACTTTATACTTGAAAACAAACAATTGTAAAGAGGTTATTATATAACTATTTTTTTGGACGGAAGAATGAATGGAACATACAAATTTTCTTCAAGACTGGACTTCAGATATCTATACTTAGACAACCACGTAATTCAAACACACGAATTTGTATATTGCACCATATTTGTATTAATAAAAATAAAAGTTAAATAAAATAAAAATTCAGAACTCCGAGGCAAATTTTAGAAGAAAAGTCAATAATAAGACTTATTCATATATGCAAGGGTTAAGTGTTGTATTATAAGAAAAGAACCACCATTTCAAAACTACAAAACTGAGCAGCTCATTAGTCGTCCTAAATATGTATGACACATTTACCAGTTGATTTAACATTATTTAAACAAGGCAAATGCAGTGACTGGCTTTTTGGAAACCAAATGTTGTGAAAACTAAAACATGGAATGTGCAAAACAACTTTTATGTTAATTTTCATAGATATAATAAGAATGATACAACTCTCTAGCCAAGGAACGGGTAGATCTAGCCATTTGAAAAGGGTGGGAGTAGGGTCTCAACCTAGCATAAAACGAGGGGGAAAAAAACCATGTACCCCCATTCAAATACATTGATCGTCTAAAAAGGGTTCTAGCCCCAGAACTCAACTTCTGGATTCGCCACAGCAAGTCGCAATTTTTAAAAGTAAACCATTTTAGATCAAAGTACGTTCTTCAACACGGAGGTTCGGCTCACGGCTTACAGCAAGCTCCTTTCAAGGGTCCAACAATTACAAGTGTAAAACAATTAAAACCTGGAAATCAACAGTGTAATCTATATCAGAAAATGTGTTGATGAGACTTTCATAATTTGATCCCATGTCTCATCCTTCTACAACTATTATAACTGTGTTTGGGTACTTTAAGAACTAACATGAAGTATGCAATACTTAGAAAAGTCAAAATAAATGTATCTCGGTTTTAAAGTCACAACTTGAAGTAAAAGTCAACATTTGGAGATTTGAAAAGTTAATGAAAAGTAGACATTTTAAGTCATAGAATGTCAAAATTCGAACTTTGAAAAAAGTCTCAAGCCAAATTTAGATTTTCTATGTCCAGTCTGTGATTCCTTATACACCCACAAGAAAAAAACGCAGTTTTGTCTATGACGAGTGAAATTTTCCTAATTTACATTTGAAAACATTTTTGTCATTTCAATCAATTGTTTTTCTATATATACTAGCCGAAAAAGAAACGATACCCAACCTTTTTACATAATAATTTTTATTAACAAACAAATATTTATTGCGACTAGCTATATGTTTGAAAAGAGTCATAAGGCTGTAGGTTACTGCATTTTTGTTTTTGTTTTACCGGAAAATAACGTCATTTTAGCGTATTTTTTTTAAGTCTGAGCGAAACCATATTTATGTCGTCCAAACAAGGGTTTTCACTTAAATGAGGGTAATTAAGTATCCGGTCAAAAAAGGTAAACAAAAGATGATTGAAGGTGACATCCTCAAAGCCGTTTTCATATGCCTCGTGTACGTCAAAATGAGCGTGATAGAGCAATGAGAATGGTACAAGCAGGTATGCGCCATATTGACGTCGCAAACAACTTTGGTGTTTCTAAATTGACCATAACAAGATGAATGAGTCGTTTAAGACAGACTGGATCCTCAAATGACAGACGACGTAGTGGATGTCCAAGAGAAACAACGTTACGCCAAGACCGGAGAATAAGATTCACTCATCTCAGGGATCGGTTTTTGCCAGCTACAAAATGTACAATTACCGCAGACAAACACCTGGAATGCATTATCCAAGGATAACTGTACGTACTAGGCTAAGAGAGGCTGGTTTGCGTTCACCACGTCCAGTTGAAAGAGTCATTCTAAAACAGCGTCATCGAAATACACGCCCGCGTTTTGCAAATGCACGTTTGTATTGGAACCGTGTTAGGTGGCAAAACGTCATCGTTAGTGATGAGTCAAGATTTCACTTACGTAAAAGTGATGGCAGAATGAGAGTGTACAGACGTCAAAATGAACGTTATACAGACGCGTGTGTGCATGAATGTAATCGCTTTGGTGGTGGTTGTGTGATAGTTTGGGCAAGAATCACGCATTGTGGACGAACTGACGTGAAGTTCATTAATGGATGCCTAACTGGAGTTCGTTATCGTGATGACATTTTCTCTCAAATTGTACCACCATTCACTTTAAGGCATGGAAATAGGCATACTTTCTAACAGGACAATGCTAGGTGAACGTGTAATCATACAATATCTTGGACATAATAGCATTGACATTCTTCCATGGCTAGCTTTATCGCCAGATCTATTACCCATTGCACATTTATGGGATGTACTTGACAAACGTGTACACAGACGTCATCAGCCACAAGAGTCAGTCAACCAGCTACGAGCCGACTTAGAGGAAGAGTGGAATAACAATCCACAAGCATTTACTCAGCGTTTAATTGGATCAATGCGTCGGAGATTGACTGCTGTTATCAACGCAACAGGTGACCATACGCGATATTAACTCTTCAATTTTTAGTTTCGACAACGACATCTTCAAACAGTCCGTGCAATAAGGAAAATTAATTGTGATCTGTTATCTTTGTTAAGTTTTTATGCTTATATGTTATTGTTCCATCAAATACAAAACTAAAATAACATCGTTGAAAAATAAAATAGATATTTTTTTATAAAATCTTGGTGTCGTTTCTTTTTGTGGCAAGTATATCTTCATGTATATAAGGCAGTTCAACATTAGTGTTTGTCGTACTGCACACTACTCTTGTATTTATTGTCACTTCGTTTTCTTTTAAACAAATTTATATTTACCTTGATTTTATGCAATACTTGCATTGTATATTTCCTCACTGTTTCATTATCATAAACATCACCAGGTGGGCCTTTTTTGACTTGTTCCTTCAGTACTTTACCATAGAAAACTGAAAGGAGAGTAAACATGTGTGGTTGGATTTTGTCAATGTAAGCCGATGGTTTGTCTTGTTTGAATTGAAGCGTGTTTTATCATGTCTGACTTTTTAATGACTATAAAGTGCATGCTCATTGTTGAAGATGAATGCGGTGTGACGTGAATTCACGTTATTTTTATTCTGGGGCATACTGTCTTTTTCACAATAATACTACATGTATAGATCTCGTTTTTCATCATAATAGACTATAGAAAAAAAGCTTTTACTTCATTAAGTCTCTGAGGAAAGTGTTCGTTGTTTACCACAATTTCTTATTTTCTAAAGTTATGCTATTCAATGCTATTTATATAATCATCGCAAAGCAAGATATAATAACCATAGTTTATATAGAGGATGCGCAATTAAGATTCAAGTCCAAATCCAGTAACAAACCATGATAATCTTAAAATTTTAATTTTTGTTTCTTGTGGTGAAGTGACTTTTAGTGTGACACATTTTTGAGAAGACAATATAGCATACATATAATTTATCATTTAATGTAACTTACCAAAATCAGCAGAACAAAAATGACTTTGTGGATGTTGCGGAAAGCATGAACATCCATGTGCATCGTTTGCCGTCCATGTTGTAACAAGCAGGACTGTATTTACCAATAACATTAAACGGTTCATCCTTACTGTAGTTTCACCACCCTCAAGTATATACTGACACTATGTTTTTTTTTTTATTTTTATATCCACAAAATACGTATTTTTGATTATAAGATCGTGTTGGCGTTATTGACTAGTCCTTCCAAGATATGCTTTATACGTACATCATGTACAATGGTTGAACTTTTAATACTTCATGATATATATGTAAAAAGAAAGAATAAGATGTAATAAATTTGAGATTCTATTCTTTTTTATTGTATTCTAAACAAAAAAAACATATGGTGTACATGTACATTATAGTTAATCTCTGTTAAGCTGTTTATTTATGTTTATTTCAAACACATTTCAAATTTGAAAATTAAAAGAATCAATAGCATTCAATTTGACAATATACATGTAAGATTAACGACAAATATCGCTAAAGGAGATACTGTGCGGACTTTATATACTTTAACATGTATCCGATAACTGAGTTTACTGATTGGATAAATTTTGAAGTCACATATTCTTCATTATTTCACGAATCCGTTTGAAAATGTTTCAATTCAAAACATAGAGAAACACAATTGTATTACAGTTTTTTAAAAGCTTTAAGTACATTTAGAGGTCCAAACGGTACTATGTAGCATAACACAAAAGAACGTTACAACCTAGAATGACACACTACAAAGTTACAAACATAGTTATAACATTACAACCTAGAATGACACACTACAAAGTTACAAAAATAGTTATAACATTACAACCTAGAATGACACACTACAAAGTTACAAACATAGTTATAACATTACAACCTAGAATGACACACTACAAAGTTACACAAATAGTTATAATATTACAACCTAGAATGACACACTACAAAGTTACACAAATAGTTATAACATTACAACCTAAAATGACACACTACAAAGTTACACACATAGTCATAACATTACAACCTAAAATGACACACTACAAAGTTACACACATAGTTATAAAATTACAACCTATAATGACACACTACAAAGTTACACAAATAGTTATAAAATTACAACCTAGAATGACACACTACAAAGTTACAAAAATAGTTATAACATTACAACCTAGAATGACACACTACAAAGTTACACAAATAGTTATAAAATTACAACCTAGAATGACACACTACAAAGTTACAAATATAGTTATAACATTACAACCTAAAATGACACACTACAAAGTTACACACATAGTTATAAAATTACAACCTATAATGACACACTACAAAGTTACACACATAGTTATAACATTACAACCTAGAATGACACACTACAAAGTTACACAAATAGTTATAAAATTACAACCTAGAATGACACACTACAAAGTTACAAAAATAGTTATAACATTACAACCTAGAATGACACACTACAAAGTTACAAACATAGTTATAACATTACAACCTAGAATGACACACTACAAAGTTACAAACATAGTTATAACATTACAACCTAGAATGACACACTACAAAGTTACAAAAATAGTTATAACATTACAACCTAGAATGACACACTACAAAGTTACAAACATAGTTATAACATTACAACCTAGAATGACACACTACAAAGTTACAAACATAGTTATAACATTACAACCTAGAATGACACACTACAAAATTACAAAAATAGTTATAAAATTACAACCTAGAATGACACACTACAAAGTTACAAACATAGTTATAACATTACAACCTAGAATGACACACTACAAAATTACAAACATAGTTATAACATTACAACCTAGAATGACACACTACAAAGTTACAAACATAGTTATAACATTACAACCTAGAATGACACACTACAAAGTTACAAACATAGTTATAACATTACAACCTAGAATGACACACTACAAAGTTACAAACATAGTTATAACATTACAACCTAGAATGACACACTACAAAGTTACAAACATAGTTATAACATTACAACCTAGAATGACACACTACAAAGTTACAAACATAGTTATAACATTACAACCTAGAATGACACACTACAAAATTACAAAAATAGTTATAAAATTACAACCTAGAATGACACACTACAAAGTTACAAACATAGTTATAACATTACAACCTAGAATGACACACTACAAAATTACAAACATAGTTATAACATTACAACCTAGAATGACACACTACAAAGTTACAAACATAGTTATAACATTACAACCTAGAATGACACACTACAAAGTTACAAAAATAGTTATAACATTACAACCTAGAATGACACACTACAAAATTACAAACATAGTTATAACATTACAACCTAGAATGACACACTACAAAGTTACAAACATAGTTATAACATTACAACCTAGAATGACACACTACAAAGTTACAAAAATAGTTATAACATTACAACCTAGAATGACACACTACAAAGTTACAAACATAGTTATAACATTACAACCTAGAATGACACACTACAAATATGTCGATTGAAATGGAGTACCTCGAGCGAAAACAATTATTAACAAAACAAGTAACCATACACTGAATTAATAAATTATATCTATGACGCAATACAAATACAACATTTAAAACAAAAAGGACAACTATAACATTTGACAACTTGATGTTTAAAAAACTTACGTACACAGGTGCTAATCAATACAATAGTTGTGTTGTTAGAAGTACGAATATCTCTGGTGTTCATATGTATTTTAGCATGTAGTTTAACCGTACGACATGTCCATGTAAATCAGTTAAACTATATCATAAAGCCAGATATAAATTCACCTGAAATTAAAATCCATTTTATAAAAAAAAACATAGACTTCGTTAGTTCAGAGGTAAAACCACTTTGAAAGAGAGGCGTCAGTCTGATCGTGTTAGATTCATAAATATGTAGCCATTTCCACTCAAAATGGTGACGTTCATTTTTACGCATTAAGAACATACAGAGTTCACTTCGCCTTGTACGTTGAGAAACTATCAGCAATATAATTCAGGGTCCTTACCAGATTTGTTGCAATCAGTTGAACTTTGTGAACCTACCCGTTGTTTTAGTAACAATGTTAATTTAAGCCCTTAATCCTTGTCGAAACAATGTCTGAATGATGTTATTGTTTAGTGTATTCTGAATGTGCATGATATGTTTTTCACTGGATGTTTCAAGTTAACAATAATCAAATTATAATCCACAGGATAATATTTTGTATATCTCAACTACGATAGAAGAGGGGCGTAATGTTTTCTGATCTGTGCGTTTGTTTGTTCATTCGTCCTTCGGTTCTTTTCTCCGTCCGTCTGTCACATTTCAGGATAAAGTTTTCGTAGAGGTAGATTTTGATGAAGTTGAAGTCCAATCAACTTGAAACTAAGTATACATGTTCCCTCTGGTATTATCATTCTAATGTTTAATACCAAATTAAAGTTTTTATCCCAATGTCACGGTCCACTGAACATAGAAAATGATAGTGCGAGTGAGGCATCCATGTAATGTTATATATGTATTGCATATATTTTTAATTGTGCTATGCGATCTTCAGAAGAAGACAAAATAATTGTCAGTTGCGTTTTGAAAGATCATTAAATACACAACTGAATATGACTTAAGACCTTTTCTAAAAGAAATGTATAAAAGAGGAACGAAAGATACCAAAGGGACAGTCAAACGAGTTACTGTTTACTGTTTAAAAGAACATTAACTAGCGATGAATTGTGAAATTATTTATTTGTGTCTGACCCTTTGATAGAAAGTCATGACAAAATCAGGTTTAACAGTTCCCTCTAGCTGAAGAATATGTTTCCAGTTCAAAATAGAAAGGAAAGTTCATGCACAACAATTGTTAAAGATGTCAAAATAAAAGGATGTGTGGCATATTTTAAACAAACATCTAAGAGATTAGTCTTGTATTTAAATTCTATACTACCCCATGGTTCCTTTTAAAAAAATGGAATTGAAAACTTCAGCTTTATTTATTTTATTATGCTGGAAGCATTCCCAATTTATGTTCCTATGAGTTGAAACAGAGATATCATATCTGGGAACTTGTATGTAAATAAATCAATTTATCTATGAACATTATATATCTCCCCAAAGGAGATGTGATTTTTGTGATAGTTGTATTTACAAAGTGCCACCTAAACTTACACTTTTTGGGATAAAGATCTGATAATAAACTCATTTTCTCTTCAACTTTGTACTTGTTTGGCTTTTAAATATTTTGATATGAGCGTCACTGATGAGTCTTGTGTAGTGTAGACGAAACGTGCGTCTGACGTACTAAATTATAATTCTGGTACCTTTGATGACTATTTCTCACAACAATAGTAATTTGTCAAAATCATCGCCTCCTAGAAATAACTGCATTTGCTTTTCTTTCATAATACATTTTATACCTCAACCCTGTTTCAATATTTTAAGGAATTTAATTAATGTCAGCTTTCTTTATGTGCGTGATTTTCGGCAAACAATGCACAAAACAGTGTCTGAGCAGAAAGTTGATGAACCAGGGGTTTGTCAAAGAAAGTCTCGTCCTTTTTTTTTAAAAAGGTTGATCGGAAGGTAAAAATAACTTGTTGAGAAATATTCCGTATCGACTTAAAGAATAATACATGCTGGTCTTGATGTATAGATTCTGCGTATTGGCGTTGTTTGTCAGCTTTTTTTTTTACTTTGTTCAATTACTTATATTACTTTTTTGTTTGGTCTGTTTTCTGTGATATCCATTTGACGTGGCTCGGTACATATACATCCCGTCAATGTGTTTGTATTATCTTTCATTTTTTCTGGTACGACTTTTTGTGTTTTTTTGGTTCTGATAACGTGACTATGTACTTTAAAAGATCCCGTAATAATGGTATTGTTCTACCCTTCCAGATCACCTGAGATCACCCCTAGTTTTTTGGTGGGGTTCGTGTTGTTTATTCTTTAGTTTTCTATGTTGTGTCATGTGTGCTGTTGTTTGTTTGTCTTTTTCATTTTTAGCCATGGCGTTGTCAGTTTGTTTTAGATTTATGAGTTTGACTGTCCCTTTGGTATCTTTCGTCCCTCCACTAGTATATGTCATTATGTTGTTGTTCTATTTAAAAAAATAATGAAAATACTTTGAACGACAAACGACAAAATTAGTTGACTCGCGTAGTAGTTTTAACCATATTTGGATTTCTAAAAATTCTAAAGTTCTTCTGGATAATTTTAAATCTCGGTCGGTTTTTGAAATATATTCTAACATAACTTTTGATTTTTTATCTCTGTAAACCACCATTCCATATGTGATTTCTTTTTGAATATATATTGATCGATAAAATTTCTTCCTAGGTGATTTTTTTATTTTTTTATTTGTCAAACAGGCGAAGCAATGAATGTGTTTTTTTTTTAATTTGATAGATGCTGTTTGTGTTGTTTTGTTAAATATTAGCTGTCTAGAGATTGTGACACAGTGATGACTGTACCCATATTTTGAATATTTTACCTAGTATAAACTTGAGAATGGAAATGGGGAATGTGTCAAAGAGACAAAAACTCGACCATAGAAGAAAACAACAACAGAAGGTCACCAACAGGTCTTCAATGAAGCGAGAAATTCCAACACCCGGAGGCATCCTTCAGCTGGCCCCTCAACACATATATACTAGTTCAGTGATAATGAACGCCATACTTATTTCCAAATTGTACACAAGAAACTAAAATTAAACATTGTTAAAATAATACAAGACTTACAAAGGCCAGAGGCTCCTGACTTGGAACAGGCGCAAACATGCGGGGGGTTAAACATGTTTATGAGATCTCAACCCTCCCCCTATACCTCTAGCCAATGTAGAAAAGTAAATGCATAACAATACGCAAATTTAAAATTCAGTTCAAGAGAAGTCCGAGTCTGATGTCAGAAGAAATAACCAAAGAAAATAAACAAAAGGACAATAATACATAAATAACAACAGACTACTAGCAGTCAACTGACATGCCAGCTCCAGACTTCAATTAAACTGATTGAAAGATTATGATTTCATCATATGAATATCAGGCACAACCCTTCCCGTTAGGGGTGTAGTACCCTACCATCATAACATATACGAGAAGAACATAACCCGTGTCATGCCAACAACTTGTTTTATAATAAATGTGTTTATTTCCGATGCAAAGACCCTATAACATGTATAAGTGAATCAATATAAACGCCAAAATATGCAATCTTTAATGACCTGACAACAGTATCGTAACTATATCCCTTCTTAATAAGTCTATTTAAAGGTTTTGTTAGTTTCGGAGGTGAATACTGACATTTTTGTGCTTTATAAAGAATATTTCAATAAAAAAAATGAATGTGAAATACCTGAACGTATGAAGTCTGCATGCTGAGCTATATTTACAAATGATGTTCTTATACCGTTGATAAAATTTAGTAAATGGTTTGACTTGTTTGTGATATCGAAAACACTGGTGTCATAATTTTTTTCAGTAATACATAAATTTCTCTCGTTAAAATCTAAAACATTGTTACATACAAGAGCGAATCGTACAAAATGAGATATATAAACACCGTAAGATGGTGACAAGGGAATGTCTGTTTTGTTCACGCATTGTTGTATATATAACGTAATTTGATGCGACTGTCATACAAGTGAGGTTAAATCCACAGGTTCAATCCACCATATTCTACATTTGGTAATGCTTGTACCTAGTCAGGAATTTGACAGTTGTTATCAATTCGTTTGTTTGATTTTGTCATTTGGTTAGAGATTTTCCGTTTTGCATTTTCGTCGGAGTTAAGTATTTTGAGAACCGAGTGAACCGGTACAACATTCGAGCTTATATAAAGTACCCAATCATGCGTCTGTTTCAAGTTTATATCTTACTGTATTTTTCTTTAAAAGCTAAAAATGTCTGTTTCAAATTATTACTATAATACTATCTGTTACTACATATCTATCATAATTTGGCTTTTATATGACTTGAAGTTTTAAAACAAAGCCATATTTACAAAAACTGTGTGTTAAAATGTATGAACATGATGAAGGTACCAGTCTGATACATGAATACAATACACGTTTTTAGAACTGACTGCTAGAATCTGTTTCCTGCTTAAAATCAAACCACAGTCATTGTTTTCCATACAGGAGACCTTTGCAAATATAATCGTAGCCTTTATGAGGTACATTTGTTTTTTGATTACATGTTGTAATAAATAACACAGTGTAAGTTTCGTGCATCTGCGGTACGTTTTTTTCTAAATATAACTGTACCTTAAAAAGGTTCGCTCACACTTTTAAGAGCCACAGATGTATAAAAATATAGAAACGTTACCAAACGATACGCTTAGTAGCAATATATTTCAAGCCTCTTAAGCTCAAGTTTTAGAATTCAAGTACTCAAAGGAAAATGTACTACATATTTACTAAACGTTCTTTGCATACACCTATATGGATACCAGCCTTTTTTTTGGTATCATACAACGAATGTATTATGTCCAACAGTTATCAAAGGTACCAGGATTATAATTTAGTATGTCAGACGCGCGTTTCGTCTACATAAGACTCATCAGTGACGATCATATCAATATATTTATTAAGCCAACTAAGTACGAAGTTGATGAACATTGAGGATCCAAAATTCCAAAACTTGAAATCATTGTAAATATTGAATTGTTCGACTGGACACAAGAGCAGCATGATTGAAGGCTAATTATGCGATCTTTAATCTATTATTGCAAAACGGTACGTTGCATCACTATTATTTCATACACTTGTCAAACTTAGTTATGCGAATTTACTTGTTGTGTAGGTAAAACAAAACTTATTGTGATGTTTTAATTCGGGATGCCATTGCTGGTAGTCCCCGACGGCGAGGGTATCACCAGCCCACTAGTCATGACCTTGGTGTTGACATGCGTATCAGCTATATGGTCAAAAGTATGAATTATTTGAAATACTAAGCAAAGATTACATGTAACTTAGCCATATTTGTCACATTTATTGGGAATTTTAAGTTCTTTATGCTCTTCAACTTTATACTTGTATGGCTTTCTAACTATTTTGATCTAAGAGTCACTATAGAGTTTTTATTAAGACGAAACACGCGTTTAGCGTATCAAAAAATAAGCCTAGTACCCTAAATAACTGTTAAGTAAGATTGAAAAACTCTCAAATCATATTTTAATCTTGTTCAAATTCACAAAAAAATCTTCAGTGACAAACGTATTTTATAAAATGTAAATTAGCAAAAATAACGGACTCCAAAGATCATCCATATCAAATTCGTGGAAACATTATCATATGCATGGCTTTGTTCATTTTTCAACAGTTCAGTATTTACCAATTCAGTTAGAAAACCAACGTTGTTCTATATAATCGTACAATAACAGTTCAACAAAATACAAAAATGTAAAAGAAAAAAATAATTAAACCCGACTCATTGGTAACTACAAGTAACTTTCATCTAGAAAATGGTAAAAAAAAAAACCTGGTTTTATATCTAGCTTAACCTTTCAATTGTATGACAATCGCATATAATTATATTATTTTGACAACAATATACAAAAATAAACTATTTGTATAACTTGCTTTTATTAAGATGTTTTTGTAAGTTTGATTTAAGTAAATTATGAAGTGTCTACATGGTCTACACTAAATAAAAAAATATATGAATGAAAAATGTTGTGTGTACGTCAAATGAAAAGGTATTTACTTAATAGTGTATTTGCCGAAATGCGCCTAACATGTCAGTGTCTTTTAATAACCAGGTTACAGCCCTAGGATGGTGTAAACTTCCCCCAAAAAAACGTGTACGGTGTAATAGCGTATGGCATATGGTGCAATGGTGTAAGGTGTATGGTACTGTGGTGTATGGTGTATGGTGCTGTGGTGTATGGTGTAAGGGGAATGGTGTAATGGTGTTTGAGGAATGGTGTGATTGTGTAGCGTGCGATAGGGAATAGTGTAAATGATTGTGTACGACATTTCATTGGTTGAAAATGAAGTTCTTTTTATTTTATTTTTCCGAATGTTAAACATAAACAATAATAATAATCTTAATATTTGAAATTTAATTGCATTATGGGTAATTTCGGATCATGTACATGGGATACCATAGAAAAACACCATAAAATCAAGAAAAATACGTTTACGGTTTTCACAATTACATAAATGTATACATTCTAAGTAAAAAAGAAGTGATGTGAAACAATTATACACCAGTTACAACCGACGAAGAACTCTTTGTGTGCATCTTCATTTGAAAGCCACAGTTATGAATGTAATACAGAGAATGAAAATAGGGAATGTATCAAAGAGACAAGAACCCAATCAAAGAGTAAAGACACAGAGACTATATTGCTTTTTTTATGTCGAGTGATGCCATATTAAAGTATTAATTAGTGATAAGATATGCATAGGTTAGCTAAAAGTATAAAGAGTTTTTTTAACAAATTGAAAATATTTGCATGTATCAATAAAATTTATTTCTAACTTTTCTTGATTGGTAGCGGACGGTATATCGGTGTTGTCCGCGATGTTGGCCGCGTTGTTACTGATTGACAGTTTTCACCATTATACCATTTGCAGACTCCTTTCTCCTTACGGCATAACGCTGACCTGGACAAACAATCAGTGGATTCATAGTGTTGACGTGAATCTGAGAAGTGGCATCCTCTAGAATTATTGTTTATGTCCTGAAAATATATAAATAGTTATTATCAACATTTTCTTTTGACAAAGAATGTGAATTGATTTACCGTGTGACAATCTTGAATTCGATATTGTATTTTAATTTTAATAATTATATACATGATATACATATATGCCATTATTTTCATGAAAAAAATCCTTATCTATTAAATAAGCATTGTTGTAAATGAATGCATCAATTGGGATAATAAAAATATTGCTATGCTCCCAGAGTAAAGGACCATTGTAAAAAAAAACTCTTTGATTTGTCCTTGTGTGTGGTAATTTCTGTCCATATCAAAGATACATTTGTACCTTAAACATTTTAAGTTTTATTAATAATTTCCAGCTGATCATTTTGGTAGAGCCAAAAATGAAAGACCTATATATTTGTCGTTAATACGTTCGTCCTGAACATGTATGAACGATTTGTCGCTTGACGTTAAGGTTACACAAATCATAATGTTTAAAATAGTTAACCAGGTGTGTTTCAAATTAACTGATTGTCAAACAATAAAGCTACAACCTACATCACATCCATTTTTGCAGTTTTTCGAGTATGAATATGGACCAGTGGTAAACAAGTAAAACGTTTCTTCAAATGATAAGCTACTTGTTGTCTTTACAAAATCACAAAATCCAAAAGTCTTCTTCCTTCCGCTTCTATGACCTGCAATAGAATTCAGTATTATGATTTATGAGGGTTTGGACGGAGTTAACACAACAGAGAATAACGGGCAAAACAAACAGAAAAATAGGCACAAACAATGTACTTTATTGAATTTTAATTTGGGTCATCAATGCTATTTAACTTTGATAACTAATATAAAATACTTTAAATGATGTGCTAATATACAAAAACTAACTGTTAACAATAGAGAATGTTGGTTAAAATATACGGATTACAGACAAAAAATAATGTCCAGAACACAGTTTTCAAGTAATTAAAGAGTAGACAATATTTTTTTAAGATGAATTATAAGGAGTGAATAAGTCATATAATACAGTTATGAACTTCAAGGTAATTCATTTATTATGAATGATGTTAGATTGAATGAAAATAAAATATCACCAATCGGTCTTTATCTGCACTATTTTATATTGTATTATTTTTGTTGTAACACAAGAAATACAGCAAATATATGGGACACCATAGAAAAACACCATAAAATCAAGTACAATAGGTTTACAGTTTTCACATAAATGTATACATTCTAAGTAAACAAAGTGATGTGAAACAATTATACACTAGTTACAACCGACGTAGAACTCAGTTTTCTTCACATTCATATGCACATAATTTATTTCATGCCGTGATCTACAGACATAATTCATGTGCCGGGGAAAGACGGAGTATTTATAAATACGTACTAATATTTTTCTTTCCAAAATTCCTAATTGATGCAGTTGGTAGAATGTAAAAAATATTGTCGACCAGTCTGATATTTTCTATGTTGTATTTTGTCTACTGTTGTGTGTCTTTTTTCTATTTTAGTCATTTATTTGTAAGTTTATTTCACAATTACGAGATCGAATGTCCATTTGGTATAGTTTGCCTTTCATATAATCATGGGTCTTTCCGTGATATAGAAGTTCAAAAACTATGTTAAATTATCCGAATGACCTATGTGATCGACAGCAGATCGATAAAAGTTCGCAGTTATTTCTATATTTTCCTCTGTACATACTGTTATTCTACTTGAAGGACATCCACACATACCATCATTCCCTGTACTTACCCATAATTACATACTGTTGACCTATTTGACGGGACATCCCACACATACAATCACTCCCTGTAGACCTCTGTACTTACCCATAATAACATACTGTTGACCTACTTGAAGGGACATCCCACACATACCATCATTCCCTGTACTTACCAATAATAACATACTGTTGGCCTACTCAAAGGGACATCCCACACATACCATCATGTCCTGTAGACCTTTGTACTTACCCATAACAACATACTGTTGGCCTACTAAGAGGGACATCCCACATATACCATCATTCCCTGTAGACCGTTGTACTTACCCATAATAACATACTGTTGACCTACTCGAAGAGACATCCCACACATACCATCATTCCCTGTAGACTGGACAATTATTTCTCTGTCAACACGAGCGGAAATGCCCTATTGTAAAAATGTAATCAGAATATGTGTAGCTGTTATTTCGTTTTTTGACAAAAAAACGATGTTATTTTAAATAAAAGTGTTTTTTACTTTTGACCTAAACTTTAAATTTGTACCTTTGTGTTTAACTCAAAATGAGAAGGTCTGGTAATGGCTAATTTCGGCAGGAAATTCGTAGTACATCGGATGAAAAATTGTTGACATGTTTTAACACTTTTAAGTATCTACTTATTTGGTTTATACTAGTTTATTTGGTTATTGTAAACGGTTCTGACTGACTTGATCACTAAAACGCTCAAGTTCAAGCTTAATAATGTAAAATCTATTAAATATAACATAAAACGAACGTTTTTAGATAACTTTTGTCTAAAATGAAAGTGGCCGCATTTGTGTCTACTCTGAACATTTATACATATAATGCATTTTCATATAACATATATTTAAATATAAAGAATGAACACACGTTTGGCGACTTCCATTTTGACAAAAATAAAGTCTTAAGAAAAGCACACATGATTTCATTGTCTGCATAAAATAATAATGCTCGTACTTAATGCATAATTATCTATACTATTATATAACATAACAGTCGCTTTTTATGTAACACTTGCATGTAACTTTCAAAAAAATAGGTTAAAATTAACAATCTCAAAGAGGAGCGAAAGATATCAGAGGGACAGTCAAACTCATAGATCGAAAATAAACTGACAACGGCATGGCTAAAATAAATACAGACATACAGACAAAAACAGTGCACAAGACCTAACTAGACACTTAGTGACACGAACCCCACCAAAACTTGGAATGATCTCAGGTGCTCCGGAAGGGTAAGGAGATCCTGCTCCACATGTAGCACATGTTATAATTACGCTATACTTTGGGGACAAAAAGGTGTCTTAACGGGCCTACTCCTTTCTACTATTTCCACTGATACGTTTGCAATTATCACATTCACACACATGTAAATCAGCAAGCAGAGAAACAAATCAATCCTAAACTAAATACGCATTTTTCATGAACTAAACCGTTCTAAAAAGGTAATTGTTAATGGAAAATCTTTTGTTTTTGCTGAAGAATAAATGGAACAAGTTTCAAATACAAACATGTCTACTTCAAGACCTGGGATTCATTTATGTTTATCAAGAAAACCTCGTTAATCCAACACACCCATATTGCACCATATTGTGTTCAACATACTAATACATAAAGACAAATAATACATGTGGTAGTTGTGTCAGACTAATGACAACTTGTATTATTAAATATTGGTTCCAGAAAATGAACCAAATTCCAAAAACTGATCAGCTCATGTCGTCTTGGATATTTATGGCATTTTACCACTTGATTAATCATTGATTAAATAGGGCAAAGTCAGTGACTTGCTTTTGGGAAACCAAAGAGGCATTCAAAACTAACCTTTTATCAGAAGTTCTAAATGTTTTTATATCAAACTTTATAAAAGGGGGGCGACAGATACCGTAAGAAAGTCAAACTCATAAATTGAAAATAAACTGACAACACCATGGCTAAACATGCAAGAGTCAAACAGACAAATAATAGCACATAAAAACAACATAGAACACTAAAGACTGTGCAACACGAACCCAAACAAAAATTGGAGATGATATAAGTTGCTCCAGATCCTGATTAAATGTATTGCCAAAGTTTTGATCATCTGAATCAATTCATTTCTAAATATCTAGATTATCAACTTTTTGTTTTCGTCGTACTTCAAACTGGTATAATCTAAATTGTTGCCGCAATTGTTTATTTCTAAAAATAGATAGTTACCTTCATTGTATGCAAAATTTGCATTGTATATTTCCTAACAATTTCATTTTCATAAGGATCATCAGGTGCTTCCTTGACTTGTTCCCTCATCACTTTACCATAGAACACTGAAATAAATGTATACATATCTGATTTGATTTGGTATATTAAAACCAATAGCTGTCTCGTATGTATTATATCAAATGTAATCATGCCGTCCTTTTCATTGACTATCATGTATTTGCTTATTATTGAAGGTTAGCGCGTGGTGACCTGGATTCGCATCCATTTACTGTATTGTCCTATTGATAACCATAGCAAATCCCCTTAGTATCACAACAATTGACCGTAGCGAACGCACTGTATCTTTAACATAACTTCTGGTGGAAAGCTGCGTAAAGGGCAATTTACAAGATCTATACAAATCTTTTTATTTTCGAAAGTTATCTTACTCAAATTGTAATATGTATTCTTCTAATCTTCTTGTTATTTAAGAAACAAGATACACTGATTCTAAATTACAGTTTGGTCTTTTAACGAGATTGATTGTTCTCGGTGGAGTCGGTACGTCGAAAGTGAGAAAAGCAATCAAGTTGAGAAAACCAATGATAATCTTTTATTTATATTTTACCTATGACGATGTATTTTATGTCATTGACAACGGCCACGTGCGTCTTTAGTTCCTAACGATGATTGTTCAAATCACTCTTATGTGCTGAGCAAGGACATTATCAGTAGATTAAAGAAAATTTCCTAAAATAGCGAAAATATTTAGTTTGACATGAACTGAGCAAATTTGCCCTATTACTGATAATTCAGCATATGGAATACTGATGACGCTGCCCTCTCGATATAGGTCCATATTCAATATTATTTATCGGACAGGGACAATACATTTGTTTACAATACGAAAAAAAAAAAAGTTTGGCCCATTTTCTATTACGAGACGTTCATTTCCGGTTTTGAATTTGTCATGCTTAAGCATTCTTTACTTTGGGCGTATCGATACATGTATATAACATACCTTTGTATCACATGTTTAGCATTGTTTAACTTCGTATCATAGATAAAGTTTAAAATGGTGTTCAGTGTTTAAAAACGTCTTGAAACAGACTTTTGATTCTTATAACTATTTTATTTCCGTTTATCAATCATCAGAACGCAGACGATTCAAGAGTAAAAACAGTTAACTCGTCAGATTTATTTTTATCAGCTACCTTTCATTTGCTAAATTCCGTAGAAACAACAGTATATTGCTGGCTTATCTTCATGTTCCACTAAAGAATTGTCCATTAGTTTGACTAAAATTCTGTCCGCAGTGAAAGAGGGTCTTCAGAAACACTGTGAAACTGTTTACTCGCGTAGTGGTATTAACCATATGTGGATTCATAAAAATTCTAAAGAACTTCTAGACAATTTTAAATCTCGATCTTTTTCGGAAATTAGTTCTATCAAAAACTTTTGATTTTTCAACCCTGTATACCACCATTCCCCATTGAAATTGAAAATTCGCCTTAAAGAAAAAATCCACAATGCCTTTCAACATAAAAATGGTAGCATACGCTATAAATTTATTACTTTGGGGTTTCATAAGACATATTTCGTTAATAGTGACAAACAAATAGGTAAAACATGCTACACAGAAGAACAAGTGGTCAGTATGCTGGAGTTTCTTATCCACAACATATTTGTTGAGTTTGGAGGTAGACTTTTCCAACAAATTGTCGGAATTCCTTTGGGAACAAACTGTGCACCTCTTCTTGCCGACCTCTTCTTATTTCCTATGAATCGGAGTTCCTCAAAACACTTGTCAAAAACAAGAGGATCAAAGTAGCCAAATTATTTAATTTCACTTTCAGATATATTGATGATGTTCTTTCCATAAACAATCCGAACTTTTCTGATTGGGTTCCTTTGATATATCCCCCAGAACTAGAGACTAAAGAAACAACAGACACGGCTTCCCCCGCCTCATTTTTAGACTTATATCTCGAATTTGACTTACACAGTCATCTCAGTACCAGAATCTATGACAAACGAGTCGATTTTATTTTGAAATTAATTATTTCCCAAACTTTGTAGCAATATACCAACTTCACCTGCATATGGGATATATATGTCCCAACTTATTCGATATTCAAGAGTTTGCAGCTTCTACTCAGACTTTTTAAAACGTCATCAGTGTCAGCGTAGAAAGTTGATGAACCAGGGGTATGTCAAAGAACGTCTCGTCCTTTTTCTTCTAAAAAAGTTCATCGGAAGATACCAAGACCTTGTTGATAAATATTCGTATCAACTTCACAAATAATACACGATGGTCTTGATGTATAGATTATGCGTACTGATGTTGTTTATCATCTTAACAACGTGTTTTATAGTTCTTTCATTTGTCTTTGTTCTATTATTAATCTTACTTTTACTGTTGAATGGTTTTATGTGATATCCGTTTGACGTGTCTCGGTACTTATACATCTTGTCAATGTGTTGGTATTGTCTTTCATTTTTTGGTGGTGTGTTTTGTATATGTATGATATTGTTCTATTTCATGTCATTATGATATATTTCTATTATGAATTACAAAATACGTTGAACCATAAACGTCAAAATCATTCAATCGCGTAGTGGAATTAACTATTTGTGGATTCTTGTAAATTCTATATATAACTTTTGGACTATATTCAATCTCGGTCTATTTCTGAAATTTATTCTTAAATACTTTTGATTTTTTAACCCTATATGCTAACATTGCCTATGTAAATTGTTTGTATGAACATTGAACGACAAATCTATGTGACGTATGAAATTTTCTGACGTCAGACACGCAACTCAATGAATGTGTTTGTAGATAGATGTTTTTTTGTGTTCTGTTTAATTGTTCCTTTTACAATTGTTATACGATGATGACTGATGTACCCATATTTTGACTATTTTATGTATTGTGTCTGTTTAGTTAACGCATCAATGTAAATATAACGGAATTTGATGAGACTGTCATCAAAGTGAGAGGGTTAGCGCTATGAAACCAGGTTTAACCTACCATTTTCTACATTTGAAAATGCCTGTACCAAGTCAGGAATATGACAGTTCTTGTCCATTCGTTTTTGATGCGTTTTGTTATTTGATTTTGCCATGTGATTATGAACTTTCCGAGTTGATCTTCCTCTAAGTTCGGTATTTCTGTGATTTTACTTTTTGATAGATAAAATTAATTAAAATAACACAATATTAAGTACTTCGACGAGTAATCGGAAATAACTTCCAACAATGTGGACAAAAAAGCCATCGTGACAGTCTATATATAGCACTATAATATATTATAACAATGATTTCTACATGGGATGCGCAATGATGTTTCATGGACAAAAGCAGAGTCATGACAAAGGATATATCATTCTTAAAATTCGGATCAAATCTATTTTCTAGTGGGTATTTGATTTTAAATGTAATTATGAAGACAATATAATATCAATAGAATATATTTCATTTAATGTAACTTACCGAAATCTGCAGAACAAAACTGACTTTGTGGATGTTGCGGTAAGCATGAACATCCATGTGCACTGTTTGCCGTCCATGTTATAACAATTAGGACGGTATTTACCAATAACAATAAACGGTTCATCCTAACTGTTGTTTCACCACTCGGAAGTAAGTACTGACACTATGAAATTGTTCCATTTTTATATCAATGAAATCATTGTTTTGTATAGTATTAAAGGATTATATTGGCATTATTGAGTGGTCACTCCTAGTTATGATTTATGTGTACAATGGTTGAACTTTTAACATCGTGATGTATAAAAGGAAAGAATAAGATGTAATAAATCTTAGATTTTATTTTATTTTTAACAAATAATCAGATGTTGGACATGTTCATGACAATTAATCTTTGTTAATTTATCATGTTTATATTTATCACATAAATTTCAAAATAGTATTCAATTTGACAATAAACGATTAACTTTAAATCTTGTGAAACATGTAAAAAGAATAGGTGTGCTTATACTTGGTATAATTTTACATGTATACGATAACTGAATATAATGATTGGATTTATATTGATGTCACAGATTCTGTATTTCAAGTTCCAGTACGTAAGTGTTTTTGATTACTTTCCAACAGAGGAAGAACCACAATTGTATTACAGTTAAAATTTGAAAGTACAATAAATTGTTTGAACGATATTCTTAAACTTAACACACAAAACCGCGCTTATGAATCGCATTGCTATATAATATATCATAACTGTTTTAATGTCCTAGGGTTATACAGAGTCATTATTTAGGGAATATACAGCAAAAGTCCAACTAAGTTTGTGTAATGACAAACACTAATTAAATACAAACTGTTCGTAGATCATTCTAGTCATATCCTATTGAAAAAAATGTTTCTAGTTGCAGTCGTCATACTTTAGCCATTAATGTAAATTTGACTAATACGGGTATTCTTCTTTTGATATACTTTTGAATTGTGTTTTAACGGTTGGTAAAGTAAACAATTCTTTTTTTTTTCTTTTTTTCCCTGGAACATGTGAACTGTTTTATTTTTGTCCGTTTGAAAAATGATTTGGATTATGATTGCGTTGCAAACTATGCACATTATAAAATTTATAACAACTAGTGTTACCATACGTCATTTATATACGAAGCATTGAAATAAATACCGTATAGTCATCAATACAATTCCGAAAAATGACTAGAATTAAAGAAAAATCTATCGGCAAACTATTTCACAAAGCAATACCCCAACACAAATATGACAGTAAACAGCTATAAGTCAAACCACTCAAATAAGTGCAACAGTAGTATACCGCTGTTCAAAACTCATAAATCCATTGACAAAAAAAAAATCGGTTTAACAAACTAAAACTGAGGGAAACGCATTAAATATAAGAGGAGAACAACGACACAGCATTACAATGTAACACACAAAGAAACGGACTAAGCATTAGACAAAATCCTATGAGAATAACAAATATAACATCAAAACCAAATACATCAAAACCGGCTTCTGATTTGGAATTTCACATATATATTATATAGCGGGGTTAACCATGTGCGTCAGATCTGAACCCTCACCTCATCTTAGATTTAGATGTAACAACAAAATAACAGAAAACATACTCTTAATATTTGTTTGAAATAGCTTGATGTTTAAAACTCTCGACCCAATGTAGCATTGAATTACGTCTACTTTCAAAATAGGTTGGCGCACACCATGGCAAAATGAAAAAATATGAATATAAAAACATCAGACAAAGTTATATTTTGATAAAACAGGAGGAAAACTTAAATCCGACCAAGATGAATTTTAGAGAGGTCAACAATATTAAATGTGTCTGGAATCGCGCGTCTAGCGGTTAAAATTTTAAGACCGGTACCTTTGATTTACTCTATGCACTACTGTGTCGATTCCACTGCTGGTAGACGAATATCACTAGCACAGTAGTTAGCACTTCATTGTTGACATGAATATCAATTTGATAGTCATTTGATCAATGAGTTTTTCAACAATTGTAAATAATAAGAATTTTCTTATCCAAGTCATAGACATATTTGGAACATTTTTTGTAAATGATTGGTCCTTAGTGATCTTCAACTTTATACTTGTTTAGATGTCTAACTGTTTTGATATGATGATGATGAGTATTATGTAGTCTTAACGCCTGTTTTGTACCTATTCTGATGATAGCAACATACTGAAAAAGGTGGGGCGAGTTAATAAATTATCATTAATTTGTTTTTACAATGTCGTTTAATACGGTACACGAGAAGAATTGACTTACGTGGTCGTGGTGTCTCTTTAGTAAATATATAGGAAAACTACAATGCATATTTAAAATTTGTTTATTGGGTACTAATGTTAAAATCATATCGCGCGACCTTCGCTGATTTAGGTAATTCGCCCTTGATTTTATTCTTTTCAACAACCTCTTATAGCCATGGACGTTTAAGTCTAGTCATAATTTATATGTACTCTTTTATCAAGAAACGTGTATATACGTTTTCCAGTTCGTGATCATCGTACTTAGTGTGAGCCAAGGCTCCGTGTTGAAGGCCGTACCTTGCACTATAATGGTTTTCTTTTACAAAGTTACTTGGATTGAGTGTTGTCTGATTTGCACTCACACCACATCTTCAAACAAACATAAATGTATGAACAAACATATTAATATTCATGATATTTCTTCGATTCAAATATCGTTGACTTTAAAATGTTCTTCAAATATTTGTCATTCTACCCGACTTATTATACTTTTGCTTCGTTGATCGTTACTGGTACATACAAAATTAAATCATACACTTAGTGAAATTAAACGCTCTTTACATGTGAGTATCGTTAAAATAGTATATAACTATTGTTAACCTGATTTTGAGTAGAAAACATATTTTCCGCATTGGGTTGTTTTGCTTTTGCCACTTTTTTGTCCTTTGCATCATCGAAATATAAATGTATACATAGATACCGGTATGACTTAAGAAGCAAAGACTGGTTTACATAAAAGTTCTAATGAATATAAACTAGGGATGGCAACGAGTACTCGATTACCCGGGTACTCTTCAGATTTCCATTCACTTTAATTCCGTTGAAATATCCCCTTCGTAATACTAAATAAAACTTATTAACATCATAAATATGTTTATCCTGAGGATACTATTTGTTATAGTAGTACTACCAACGTCCTTTCCTTCCGATGGAATGTTTTCATGTGCACTACTCGTAACACAAAATAGAACTTTTGTCTGAAATATGTTGACCAGATCATATTTCTAAACAAGAACAAAATCAAAGTGACCTGCGGTGAACCCTACGAAACTGATCATGTTAACGGCGTTTGTACACAGATCAACACTTAAAAAAAACATAATCAAACAAACAGACACAAGATAGTGCAAAAACAAAACACAGAAAAAGCAGTGTCCAAATGACTGGGTTTGTCTTCATTGTAACAAACAAGGACACAGACAAGCAGAGTGTAATTCGCACCTAATTGAAAGTGACGACACAGAAGACGACAATTCAGATGAGGATAAATCGGAAACAGAAGACTCTGTGCAGATATCACAATCAATACTGCAACCAATTCCCAATGACAGTCAAACAGAATCACCTATAGCTCCACTCAGTAATGATCAAACTGACACTTCTACCAACAAAAGTGCAGACAACGACAATACGTACATGTACAATCATGACTCAGGATCGGAAGCTAAAACCACCAACACTCCAATAGATTGTTCGCAGAAAAAAAAGAAGAAAAAAAACTGACTAATAATCAAAAGAAAACACAGGGAGATATAAGCCAATATTTCCAAGGTTCGAACCAAACTCCAAGAAATAAAACTGATAAGAGAAATGCAACAACCCCTACAGAAGAGTATCAAGAACGTAAAGGTCCTGCACAAAAGACATTTAAATCGTAGGGCCAGTACAATATGTAAATCCATTACAATGCAATTGTTTAATAATTAAAACGGTACAATGTTCAAATATAAATATATGTACATAGAATTTATTATTTTTATTTTAATAATTAAAAAAAAAACAAAAAAATGATTGTGATGCAATGCAAGATTGCATACTTTCAAAAGATAATGACTATTTGAATGTCAAATATATGTTTATCATAAACAATGTTTATGTTTCAAACAATCACTTGTTAGTATGGTACGCTATAAATAGAACATTGGAATTTGAATGTATATTTGGTAAAAACCACATCATTGATATTAAAATTGCAAGAAATATCTATATCCAACAATTTTTTCTCCATGTGAAAAAAAATCCATCAGCCATATATGCCACGTTTATAATCCAGAGTGGTAATATTTTTCACACTTGTTTGCAATGTATAGAAAAGGAAAATCCAAATCTATTTTTAGAATATGACACTGAATTTATAGCCATCCACGTTTTTTTAACATTCACAGGTAAATCCAACAATGGTACATTTGGAATATGGTATATCACAAAACCATCACTGAAATTGTTTAACTTTTCTTCTAATAGCATCTGGTATTCAGACATACCACTTCAATTTGCTAATACGAAATTGGGTCAGTGTCTGAGGAATGTCAAGGCCATATGCGGTCTGAAAATAGACAATGAAATAAAAAGTAAACAATGTAGTTATCATACTTTAAATGTTGAAATAATTATTTATAATACTATTGTAAACACTATTGACAATGTTATGTTAATACTAGCTGTATAACATGTTGTAAACAAATGATGGTTATATTATATATAAGAAAACTTTACTTTTTTTCAATTAGATATTTTTGGTAAACAATGAGTGAAACAATACATATATGTTCATTAAACTGTCAAGGTCTTGGTTCAAAAGATAAAAGACAAAGGCTTCATATGTGGATGAAGTATCAACATTGTAATATTTTATTTGTACAAGAGAGTCATTTTACTTCTACATTAGAGAAAAATTTTAAAAATGAATTCAAAGGTGATACATATCACAGTTATGGAAATTTACAATCAAGAGGGGTATCAATTTTTATTAGTGATCACACTGATTATCAATTAATTGATCAATTCCAGGATGAGGAGGGGCGAATAATTTTGATTATCATAGAAATTTCAGAAAGTATATACACTCTAGTTAATATTTATGCACCAAATCTTCCTAAAAATAGGAATGTTTTCTTCAAAAAAGTAAATGACATGATACAGAAAAACAGTTTAGGTATGGTCATAGTTGGGGGAGATATGAATGATACACTATCTAACATTGACAGCAAAAAAAAAACAACAGAAATAATAAAAGAAAACAAAAACCAGTCAACAGCTTAAAAGGGTTTATCAAAACACATAAATCGATAGATATTTGGAGAGTTATACATAGAAACAATATACAATTTACATGGAGGCGGAAAAATAAGATAAATGAAGCTTCACGCATAGACTACTTTCTTGTTTGTCCAGAAATAAGGTCACATATATATTCAGCAGATATAAGACCTGCACTTATTTCTCATACAGATCACCAAGCTATATCTTTAAAGGTAAAAGGGAGATCACAATCAAAAGGGAAAGGTTATTTTAAAATTAATAATAGTATCTTAGATAATATAGAGTATAAAAATATAATAAAAGGCCTTATCATGAAATATAAAAATAAAACAAAACTTACTGATAACATAGGCCATCAATAGGATCTGTTCAAAATTGAAGTTCGAGAACATATCGTTGCATACTGTAAAAGAAATGCAAATAAAAATAAAAGTGAAATACACATATTGGAAAATAAGATTAAAAAACTAAATGAAAATATAAACAGAAACTGTAAAGATGATGTCATTAAACATTTTCAAGAAGAATTAATTTATAATGAATGTAAACTAAGAAAAATTTATGAAATAAAAAGGAAAGGAGCTCAAATAAGGTCAAGGATTAAATGGGTAGAAGAAGGAGAGAAAAATACTAAATTTGTTTTGGGATTAGAAAAAGCTAGACAGACTAGAAAGACTATAACTGCTTTAAAAGATGATAAAGGAGTTATACATACAGAATCTTCTAAAATTTTACAAATAGAAAAAGATTTCTATCAAAAATTTATAATAGTACAAGTCCAAATGTAAAATCCATAGATAAATATATTAATGATATAAATATTGATCATAAATTAAATAAACAAGAAAGTGAGATAATGGAAGGTACTTTAACCATTGAAGAATGTACTAATTCATTATTCAAGATGAAACTTAACAAATCACCTGGAATTGATGGACTTAGTGTTGAGTTCTATAGGACTTTTTGGGATGATTTAAAAGAATTTGCTGTATCTACATTTAATTATTCGTATCAAAAAGGGGAGTTAACAAGATCTCAAAAACTAGGAGTTATTTCTCTTATACATAAAAAGAATGATCCACTTCGCTTAAATAATTATAGACCCATAACTTTATTAAATATTGATACAAAATTAATTGCATATTCATTGGCTCAACGCATTAAAATTATACTACCAAATATTATACATAAAGATCAAAATGGCTATGTTAAAAATAGATATATAGGTTATAATATTAGACAAATCCAAGATATAATTGATTATGCAGAAAGATTTAACATAGAGGGGGCACTACTTTTTTTAGATTTCTCTAAAGCATTCGACTCTTTAGAATGGGATTTTATCTTTTCAGCTTTAAAAAAATTTGGATTTCAAAATTCTATGCTTAAATGGATTAAAACTTTATATACAGATATAAAAAGCTCAGTAATAAATAATTGATGGATATCTGAACCCATAAACATTCAACGCGGAATACGACAAGGATGTCCGTGCAGTGCATTAATTTTTGTCATTGCAGTAGAGATATTAGCCTGTAACATAAGGAAAGACCATAACATTAAAGGCTTTGAAATTAAGATAGATGGGAAAACACATTCATTAAAAATCAGCTAACTTGCAGACGATACAACACTTTTTCTAAAAACACAAAAAGACATTTCAAAAGTTTTAAATATGATTGAAATCTTTGGCACATTATCAGGGCTTAAATTAAACAGATCAAAAACAGAAGGCATATGGTTAGGAAAACACAAACATTGTAAAGAAAAATATGAAAACATCAACTTTACAAACAAACCAGTAAAATGTTAAAGAGTTTTTTTTGGTTGTAATAAAAAGGTTTGTCAAAAGCTTAATGCTGAAAAACAAATAGAAAAATCTGAGAAGATAATTAAAAACTGGGAGAAAAGAAATCTAACACTGTTGGGAAAAATAACAGTTATCAAATCACTGATTCTACCCAATATTACTTTTTTAGCATCTGTTTCCCACATAGAAAAAGAATATATTGATAAATTTAAAAAACTTGTATTTCAATTCTTATGGAAAAGCAAAACAGAAAAGGTTAAACGTAATGTATTAAGCTATACATTGCTAGATGGTGGATTAAAAATGATTGACATAGATAAATACATAGAATCTTTAAAAATTGGGTGGATTAAAAGATTAATATATGGAGATTTTGCCAACTGGAAAGTAATACCATTATTTTATTTTAATAAATTTGGCAAGAACTGCCTTATCTTTCATATGAACATTGATGGTATTCACTCAATTCCTGGTTTAAATAAACTGCCAGAATTTTATTTGAAAGTAGTAAAAGCATGGGTAAAAAACAAAAAACATTATTTTATTTTAATAAATTTGGCAAGAACTGCCTTATCTTTCATATGAACATTGATGGTATTCACTCAATTCCTGGTTTAAATAAACTGCCAGAATTTTATTTGAAAGTAGTAAAAGCATGGGTAAAAAACAAAAAAAGAGAGCAACCAGAAAACTTTAGAACTATTCGACAACAAGTAATTTGGGGAAATCAATTTATCAAGATTAAAAAAAAAGCCTTTTATTTCAAAACTGGATAAATAGCAAAATCATATATGTAAATGACATTATAGATGAAAATGGTAACATATTGGAGAAATATATTTTACAAAAGCTCAATATTAAATGTAATTGGTTGTCAGAATTTTCTCAATTGAAGAAAGCTTTGCCAAAAGAATGGCTAAACATTTTAAGACAAGAAAATTCAAAGAAAACTCAAGTAAAAACAGATTATGTTTTATATATTAAGAGAAATTGTAATTATACAGAAACATTAGAAAATTTAGAAACAAAAAACAATTTATAATATATTTATTCAGAATGAGATTAAAATTCCTGTTGGTTTTAACCGATGGAAAACAGTGTTAAATATTGAGTATACTAAGAGTTCAGCATGTAATATATTAAAATTTGTTCATCATTATTTGAAAGAAAATAAGTATAAAGTGTTTCGTTGGAAATTGTTACACTTTATTCTACCTTGTAAAACTTTATTAAAACAGTGGAATATCTGCAATACTTCAAATTGTAATTATTGCAATACCACTGAAGATTATGATCATATGTTTCTGAAATGTCATTTTCTTGATGACTTCTTTAGTAAAATTAATAATCTTTTTGGAAAACTGAATATTGATAATAATATTCTTACATTGAAAAATCTAGTATTTGGTTATAAAATTAATGATAAACAATATTATGAAATAAATTATTTGATTACATTAATAATGTTTTGTATATATAAAGCTTACTACATGTCTGAACAGAAAACAGAAGCTATAAATGTGTATGCTGTATTTAAAGCAGAATGTATGTACAGTTACAAATTACAGGTAAAATGTAAGACTACACAATGTAATTGTTTTCTACAAAAAACTGTCAAATTATTGAAATAATTTCTATGTTTGAGAAAAATATGATCTAGCAAAATAAATGAATGAATAAGTTAATTAAAGATATAAATTTTACAAATTACACATCAGGAACTGATGAAGTAATATAAATTTAACCGTTCACCGCCACATGTTACGAATAATAATGAGGCTATTTAAATCAATTTACCGCTACAAAAAGAAGATTTTAAAAAGAAACAAGTTTTTACTCTTGATCTTCTTTACACTACTGATACATTTTGATTTAGACATACCTGTTAAAATGCTACATCACTTCTGTTTGTTTCTATTTTTAAAGTCATATAAACCGGTGTGACAATTTTGTTTCAAACCAGGAAGTTATTTGATAGGAAAACAACGCACACGTTAACGGAGAAAATATGGAAAATTTCCGGAAACTATACTCAAAAGTCATTTATTGCTAGATGATATATATATAGTATTCTTTTCTATTAATATATATATAGGTAATCAAATAAGTCTCGCTGATATTTACTTGTTTATTATTTCATGCTGATAATTTTACAACATAGCGGTTAGATTATATGATAACACTAATGTTTATTTAAGATATTGATGCTTACCTGAAAACAACCCTGGATTTCTGGTATTAACAAACAGGGACTCTTCACTTGTATGCCGGATTAGTGAGGTATATTGTTAACAACAGAAAGTGCAATTTGTTGTTGAATAAAATTAAAAAAAAGAAAAAGTAAGACTAATCAACACGAACAAGCACAAGTCATTTGAAGTCAAATATTGCTGTTGACAAATTAATGGAGAAGTCGTATTATAAAAAGTACCAACTCCTCAGGAACAAATGATACATATGTATGTCTACTTTATCGGACCTTACATGCAAATATTTTTGATTTTATTTGAACTTGGTTCATGAACACATACGAAAACAATAATTACTATTATGGTAAGTTATATGTAGAAACGGCGGTCGGTAATTCATTATTTAATTGGCACAAACACAGAGGATCAAGCTCTGCTAAGTTTTGTAGTATGTTTGTCTTCCGTTAAAATGTTTATGAAAGGTAATAACAAAAACGCTGCATCTCTCTTAAAATCTAAACTTTTCAATAGACGTTTAAGATTCATACGAGTACTCGCGAGTACTCGAGTATCATGACCGAGTATGCGAGTATTAACATGATTAAATTTCAGTTCTTTTGACATCCCTAATATAAACAGCTACTTACTATGTAGGAAATATTTAAATTGTCATGTGTTTTGTGCAGATAAGAACTGATTCATTGCTTACATCGTAGATAAAAGGTCATATCCTGTTTCTTACTTCTTGTAAATTTTGAGTTATTCCTCCTTGTACTTCTACTTTAAAAATTATAAAAAAACTCAATCCAGTACTACTTTAAAATGGGGTTTTACATAGAAACCTCCTCAAACTAAAGCAAAAACAACAACTAAACAGACAAGCAAAACGCATTGTGTCCCCTTTTCATAAACTAATCACACATCAAAGTCATAATTCAAATGTTTATGTCTTATGCAACTACAAGTTGAAAATTAAGCAAATTGGAACTAATATGATTTATCCATTTTATATAATGTTTGGTTATATGTTTTGTTTTACAGAATTCAATACAGCCTAAGTATATGTAAAAATATATTAAACACAAAATTATTACATATCATGCAACACATAAAACGTTTGGGATATGGTCCGTATCTCAGATTTATTTTTTAACTGAAAGTATTTACAATAATTTATATTTCTTTTTCTTTACTTTAAGAAGCAAATCCTGTTACAAATGGAATCCACTCTCCATGCACAGCTACCGCCAAGCCCATTGCAGACGAATCTGTATGTTTAGAAGATGAAGATAGGCATCACTCAAACCTGCAGAATAATCAGCAGACCTGTCCAGTGGCTGATGATTCTCAAGGAACTGATAGAAAGGCTGAATGTTTAGGTCCAAATAGTTTAGCATATTCCCAATCTCAGACTAAAAGATTTTTAAGTGCATGCAGGTAATGTTATTACAAATTCACAACAAGAAATTCTCAACATGTATTCGTTTCCATTTGTGTTCTTTGTAAAATGTAGAGATAAATAGTTGAAATTATAAGAATTCTCTAAAACAATTATAAACACAGATCTTAAAATAGCCTTTAAAGATAATCTCATCAAAGATGCAAGTATCAACAATAAGGTGATGCGATAAATTGACAATGAGACATGTATCTGCCAACGTTCTTATCAAGTGGATATAACGAATTATTGGAAACAGTACTGCATTCGCCAACAATGAAAAGAGAAAAAAACAATGCTGTATGCGAGTCGGATGTAAAAGACCCTGCGATGAAAACTATGATTTATCAAGCTAACAGTCTAATTCATAAAAAAACAAGTTTTCGAAAAATACATATAACAGATATAAACCACAAATCTACAGGCTGTTGTCGCATTCAAACATGGTTGTAAGCACTCAATCTTTGGTAACCTGGGACATGCAGTGATGTTAAAGTACAACAAAAGAAAAAAATTATAAAAATCAGTTAAAAAGGGCTTAACTTGCAGCATGTTTTTTCAATAGTGTGCTTTCATTCTTACAGCATACAGTCAGCACCAAAGAAGAAGAACACAGCTAAAGATGTGCATTCATTACAATGTGCAGTTCTTGAAAAAGAACTTGAGAAGAACATACTTCAAATAGATCTTATAAAAAAATAGCTTTGCAAGTAAGACAACTTAGATTATGATGTCCCGGAACTACATCTGCTATCAGTTTTGGAACAGTGATTGTTGAAACACAAAAATTTAGTTTTCCAGTTGTTTTATATTTCTGTATATTAAGTTTTATATGTTTTGATTCTATTTACTTTAATGTTTGATTTGTTTCAATTGCTATTTCAAAAATACATTTATTTTTACAAAATTAATGTTACGTATTAAAATGCTACTTATATCATATTGATTTGATTTGTGTTCAATCACCACGTATTGTATTTGATTTTTTTTTAAGTTGATGACTAACTTGTCAATGAAGACTGTTAGAAATTTGGAATTTTCGTTGTTTTTGTGAGTTATGTAAACCTAAAATTAAGGAGGTGTTTATAATTTGATTTCAAATGATATAACCTCAGAATCAAAATAATAGTTCCAATCTTGAGTCTTATTTCATAGATAACCAATTTGTTTCTGGTTACATGTAATGACTTTACAGTGTTGGTTTTTCTCTCTGTTGAAGGCTTTTCAGTGTCGTGTATTGGTTCATATCTATGCCATTTGAACTCTAGAAAATGTTGTCTCATTGACAAGCATATATTTATTGTTCTATTGACAATAATTCATACTGATCCGTTTGGTCAATCTAACTAGTTAATAGAATTTTAAATTTCTTAAAACTACTCTTGTTACATGTCCAGGCGCTCCTAGCGTCAAAAGTCAAAAACGTTATGTTATGTCTTCTGTGTTATATCTTAATGTTTTCTGCTATTTGGAAAATTTGATGCGGCATGGATAAGAACAATGAAGAACTTACAGTAAAATAAAATTTTAGCACTGCACTTTTCAATTTGATCACCCACAGTCTAAGTGTCTGTCGAGTATGGGGGTTCCATAAACAACTCTTCATCTAAGTCACAACTTATATAACAAAACCATTATAGGTCAGAGTACGGTTTTCAACACTCTGGTTTGGCTTATTCGGAACAGCAAGCTATAAAGGGTACCATCAATTACTAGTGTTCAACCTCTCAAATTGGATATAATGGTCTAATTTATTCAATACACGATAAACGAGAAAAACTTATTTACCACATAAACAAACGACAAGTACTGAACATCAGATTCCTGACTTAGGACGACGGGCGAAAACAATTGCAGCGGGATTAAATGGTACCAAACATTCACCCTTCTTTTCTGAAATAATCGTGTAACATCACAACATAGAAAGACACACTATAAAATTTCAATTGAAATGACGTTACTCAATCAAAAGACATAGTAACACAAGTGAACATACACAAAACGATTTTTTATATTTACATACAGAATAAATTCAATCAGGGATAAATAATTAAAGTTACAGTATTACTGTAAACCAATTAATTTTTGCGAGCGATTTATCTTAGCGACCTTCGCGAGTAGAAAATTATCGCGGGTATAAATCGTCGCGAGTTTGTAAAAATTCAGATTGTGTTTCCTTAACTATATCTAGTAAGTATGATAATCACGATATTGTATCGATGCGAATGTGATAGCAAGGTCTAAACTTTTAAAATGTAAAAAAAAAAAGCAATTACCTTGAACAAAAATCCGCCGTTTACCATTACATTATACATCATAACCTACCTAAACTGTGACATTATTTTCTAATTATTTATCAATTTTTTTCTCATTTTAAGTTTTAGTATTATTTTTTTTATTCATAAGTTGAAAATAAACTGACTGGGCCATTGCTAAAACAGAACACTTCATAGAACACTGACGACTGAGCAACACAACCCCAACAAATATTAAAGTGTTCTTAGGAGCACTGGTAGGGTTAGCATATTTTGCTCCACACCCGTCGTGTTGCAATATCAAATATAACTTAACATGAATCAAATGCTTAGTATTGGATTTCTAAACTTCAAAACCACAATTTGTTATCATTTTCAAAAAGGTACACAGATTGGTTATATTCATTGTTCAAGATCTAGATGTACGGTGACCCATAGCTGATAATTGCTGTGTCATTTGGTCTCTTCTGTATAGTTGTATTGTTGGTCTTATAGTTGTCGAAAATCTAGATCCGTTCATATATAATTTAGTGTATGGTGAAATAGACGAGAAGGTTATGTAGTAAATCAAATTATGACACATTATATTTACATTAGTAATAAACAGTTGGCAAAGGAACATCGTATTTGGATTATCTTCAGTTGAAAACCGCAGACTATGTCGCCTTCAACACAGAACAAAAGCGCACACATTAAGAAACCAGTAAACAATGTATGTAGATTTAGAGAGAACTAGTTACCAGAACGAACGATACCCGGCACGTCATATCTGAGAAAGAGGCAATACATGCCTTCATTTCTATATAACACTTATTTCTTTATTATTCAAAATTATCAGTCAAAAGGTATTCTACAAGGTTAAGCAGTCCAATACCTTTTATATCAAACATAAATTACCATTTTTTTTCTGATTAGTTCAATACACCTATGTGTAAGAACTATGTTGTCTTAATTCTATACTTCTTCCCTCCTGAATTAAAGGTGTCGTGTACCATCTTTTCAAAGACAGTCTTTCCGTATCATTTGTCTTCATTTTTCTGTTCTCGTGACTCAGTGTGATAGTCGGGCTAAATTATAATGACAGTAAATGCTGGATTTCATTGCCATATTCAATTTATTGATATTACATCATTGGTATGTTGTTCAATTCGCAATTTCAGCGTGCTCCTCAATTTTTATATAAAACCAGATTTAACCAACCATTTCCTTCATAGCAAAATGCCTTTACTAAGTTTAGAATATGTCATTGGTTGTTCTTGTGTTTGATGTGATCGGGTGCTTGATTTTGTCATTAAAGGTCAGACTTTCTGTTTAAATTTTCTTTAGATTTTTCAGTTTTGTTACCTTTTTGAATAAAATTATACTGAAACTGCTCGGGGTCGTCTTAAACATGCAGTGAAATGAGAGTGATATTTATATGTGCACGTAAAATTGAGAATGGAAATGGGGAATGTGTCAAAGAGACAACAACCCGACCAAATAAAAAAACAACAGCAGAGGGTCACCAACAGGTCTTCAATGTAGGGAGAAATTCCCGCACCCGGAGGCGTCCTTCAGCTGGCCCCTAAACAAATTTATAAGTGTCTTATTTGTATTATTTTTCTTATTAGGATAATTTAACTCTGATCATTGTTTCTCTTTAATCTATTCACATCACAATAAACTCAAAAATATCTACTTGGATGTTTTTTTTAGATAATTGTGTCTTGTTGAAGACTAGATTGTCTTATATATGTGCTGCTATTGCGTTCAACGGTACCCTGTATTTATAATTTCCAAGGTGGTCCTTCGAAAAAAAAAAGCGGTAAACAGATATGTTTAATTAGCTACAAATATAACGATTTATTTAACAAACTGAAACTATGTATTAATTGATTTTATTTCTAACGGCGCATGACTGGTCGTGGACGAAATGGTGGTGTTGTTGGAATTATTGGCTTTACTGTTATTGTTGGACATTTCTCACTATTATACCATTTACAGACTCCTTTCTCCTTACGGCATAATGCTGAACCAGACAAACATTCAAGGGCGCCATAGTTATCATGTGAGAGGTGGCATCCCCTGGAACTATCGCTTATGTCCTGGAAAAAAATATCAAGATATAGTTTAAAATTGTATTTTGACATCAGGTTATTATAAGTTATTCCGATACAACCTTTGAGAGCTTCAATTCTTGAAACTTTTTTGTAATCACATACTTGCTATCATGAAAATAATAGGATGAACAAAAGCACATCTTTAAAAAAAAAAGTAAAATAAAAAGCAGCGTATAAATACAATAAGATAAATTGCAATTAAGACAACAAAATAAACATAATTGTTTGACATTATAAAACACAATTTTTTATTTTATTTATTTATGATATGTGATTACAATTTATTGTTTTTTATTTACGGTAATAGTAATCACAGTGTAGATACTATTCTGTACGCTATCCGGAAGTTGCGATTTTCGAAGCGATGATTTCCAACTGGCTAACAGGACGGTTTTGCCTACGGTAACTTTTCTCATCATTTGTTTACTCCTATATCTACAAAGTACTCTGAACATCTTCTAGGTATATATAGCATCATAAATATGAGTAACTGTAACAAGAATATAAAATATACGTGTGCATCACATCAACTTGTGAAATTGATGGACAATTTTGCTCTCGTAGTACAAAGCAAATAATCTTTTATTGCAAATATTTGTATCAGTTTACAGTTAAATATATACTGTTTCAATATTCTTTTCGTATTTAAGTAGAATATTTGTATTTCCCATAACAAATATGTTTTCCTTGAGGATCCCAAAATAAATTACTGTACGATCAGTCTAGAACTGACTGTATTCTAGAAGCGATTTCAGATTTTTTCACTGTATGACCAGTCGTGATTTTGAAGAAAAAACAACAGCAATTTGAAGGTATATACGTGTATATGTGATATTATGAACTATCCAGGGAACTATAACATGTAATTACTTTCATCAGACAATACAAATATATTTCTGATGAATTTTGTAGACAACAAAATAATTGTATTTTTGTTCAATCAGTCTAATTTAAAATCAAATGCCTAAAAAGTAATGCATGATTCGCTTGTGGACTTTGTAATAGTGTATTGTTACAGTTAACTGTTTAGCTATTACATGTTTAAAGATTATTTACACCGTCAGCCGTTGACCAATTGATGATAACATAAATCAAGCTTGTCTCTTTTAAAATAACAAAAAATGGATAAAGACAGCTTTGCGCAGGGGGATAATTCATGTGATATAATTTTGGTAAGTTTACAGAAATAGAAGGTCCATAATGCATTAGTCGAGTAAAAATGGAGCAATTTCAGAAAACTTAAATGATTGGTTTAGGAGGTGTTGGAAATACCTGATGGGTGCCCCCATATAATGCAATGTTCAAGTCCGTATCTTATATAAAATAACCCCATAAAAGGTTTTTACTAAAATTCGAAATAAACGGTGCACAATACAGTCATTATCATTGATGATAAGGAAACCGAATAAGATTAATTTATAGTTATATCAGTGACGGATTCAAAAACAGGGGATCCTGCAGTTTGAAAGCCTTTTTTAACTATCAATGCATTTGTATGGGAACATATATTTGGAATCCCCTTTTCTCCTGGATTGGACCCCCTCTCCATTTAAAAATGGCCGGAACCCCCATTGTATATTAACTGGTTTATGAGAAGATGCGCTTACAAAACCGGCGAAACATATTGTACTGGTCCAACGGACGAACGGAAAGACGGACTTCTTTATCACTATAATCCCTTGCTTGACAAAGTGGTGTACAATTGAGTGTCAAAGAGACAGCTCTACATCTTAAACAAAGTGAAGAAACTGTGACATATACAGTACGGCCTCGAATGTGTGTAAATACATGCATTTTTATATAACAACTAAATCTGTGTTTTTGTACAATTTTAAGAATAACGGAGGACATTTCTGAAACTTATATACTAGTATACATCCAACCTTCTTCTTATGTTAGCAACATTTAAACATCCTTATACTTAATGTAGTAAGTCGAGTACACCCTACCAAGCTAAAACATGTTTCATAAGTTTTCAGGGTGTGACTGTATTGAAATATATTTGTGTTATTTAGAAAAATGCCACCTTCTAATGTATCGTAAATAACTTTGAAATCACCACTAGAATACAGTGACATAAAGACTGATCATACAGTTTTAAAATATACAAGCGAGACTGATCGTACAGTGAGAAATTCAAACAAGTGTAATTTTCTTATTTCTGGATTCAAAGATCCGGTTGAAACTTTTACCACCACTTGAAATATACTTCATTTAGTTAATTAAGTCAGGTTTTTACGTTAATTTGTACACTAAGATGGTAAAAAGATTGTTTTTAGGTTCGCCGACTGATTTTTCTTAGTGATGCAATTGAAAATCTCTTGATGAAGGCAAAGATACGAATAATGAATGTGCGGAATTTAATTCTAAACCATTTGAGAATATCGATGTCGGCTGAATTAATCATTAAGCAATGTACAGATGATCAACTTACCGTTTAATTCAGTATACCCATCAAATTTAAAATGTGATCCAAGAAGTTCTCGCTTCGAAAATCGCGACTTCCTGATAGCGTACAGAATAGTATCTACACTGTGGTAATTATGTGTGAGCATGGTAAGCAGAAATGTGGTAAATAAAGGCAACAGTAGTATACCGCTGTTCAAACTCATAAATCCATGGACAAAAAACAAAATCGGGGTAACAAACTAAAACTAAGGGAAACGCATAAATATAAGAGGAGAACAACGACACAACACTACAATGTAACACACACAGAAACGGACCAAGCATCAGACAAAATCCCACGAGAATAACAAATATAACATCAAAACCAAATACATGAATTGGGGATAGACAAGTACCGTGACACGTCTTATCGCAATGTCAATGTACACTCAAAAATAAGAGAAAACAAACGACGCAACGTTAAATTGTAACACACATAGAAACGAACTATAATATAACAATGACCATATTCCTGACTTGGTACAGGACATTTTTAAAGAAATCATAATGTTTAACATAGGTAATTAGGTGTGTTTCACAGTAACGCGTTCTCAACCGACAGGCTACAACTTACATCACATCCATTTTTGCAGTTTTTCAAGTATGAATATGGACCTTTGGTAAATAGGTAAAACGTTTCCTCAAATGACAAACTACTTGCTTTCCTCACAAAGTCACATGATCTTATCATCTTTTTCCTTCCATCTCTATGACCTATAATACAAAACAGAAAGTAGTCTTATTTTTAAAGATTAATAATAATGAGTGCAAAAAATAAAGGCAGAAATGAAGGACATCCATACCTTTATTTACTAGTTTTGACTATGAAAATGTAATGAATGTAAATAAATTCACCACGCGGTCTATCTGTAATTACTATACTATATTATCATATATTCAATGCCAGTAAAGTTATATCTGCAAATGCATGAAAAAGTTACAGTGGTGGATCCAGAAATTTTCATAAGTGGGGGCCCACTTACTGCCTAAGAGGGGCCCGCTCCAGTCACGCTTAAGTGATTCCCTATATAAGCAACCAATTTTTTTCCTTAAAAGAGGGGCCCGGGCCCCCTGCCACCCCCTCTAAATCCGCCGCTGAGTTACAACACAGTAGAAAAAACATCATAAAACATATACAACGTTTTTGCCCTTCACACATTAACACATATCCATTAAAAGTCAAAACGGAGATGTGGTCGTACTACGAAATTTATTAGATACTGCCCTCTGTATGCACGATGGTACTTTTCGTGTCTAGATTTCATTCAAGAATATAATTTCGTGTTACGGGGGGAAAGGCAGTATAACCTTCATCACGACACACATAGTTTTGGTGGGGGTTCATGTTGCTCAGTTTTTAGTTTGCTATGGTGTGGTTTGTGTACAATAATACTATTGTTCATTTGTTGATTTTTTTAGCTTTTTGTTTAAGCCATGGCGTTTACACTTTATTTTCGACTTATGAGATTGAATGTCCCTTATGCTTCGTTTGCTATTCTTTATTCTTTATTCTTTTCGTAACATGGAAGTCCAATACGTTGTTAGTTAATCCAAGTGATCTTTGTGGTCGACAAAAGATAGATAAAACTCGATGATGATTTTTTTATTTTATCTATACTTACCCATAATAACATACTGTTCGCCGACTTGAAGAGTCATTCCACACAGAGCACCACTCCCTGGTGACTGGACAACGACTTCTCGATCAACACGGGTACGAAGGCCCTATTTTGGAACAAACATACAGAATAATTGTTAATCTGTTTTAACTTATAACAACACAACGATTAGATTTCAAATACAAGTATATTTACCTTCGACTTTCAACAGAAAAGTACTTTTGTTAAACACAAAATGTCTACTTTTCCCCAGACAAAGAGGCGGTAAATCGTATATTATTTCTTCATGATAAATATGGTGTTGTTCCTTCGGACAAAGCTTCAAATACTAATCATTGTATTTGTATGTAATGCGAGTGTCTTGTAAACGAATTAGGAATAAGTGATCACCTAGGTAATACCACATACGAAAACATATCATTTGACAAGGATGATATTTTTAAGTCATAAGTCCTTTATGGCTTCAATGAAAATAAATTGACCAACACATAGGAGGATTTGTATTGTTTTTCGTGGCTACATGAGCTTAAAAAAACTCATACGAAACGATGTTACATTGTCGGAGCTTCTGGATGTTCGACTACAACATTGTTCATTAGAATGGCAAACATTCTAATCGCAGTGAAAGACGGTCTTTATAAATATTGTAAAATCTTTTACTCGCATAGTAAATTTGGATTTAAAAAAAAAAACTTCTGGATAATTTTTAATCTCGATCTTTTTCTGAAATCAGTTCTACACATGCATCGACACTTTTGATTTTTCAAATATGTACACGTCCCCTTGAGAAAATGACAAATCGAATAATAAAACTGGCAGCATACGCTATAAATGAATAACTTTGTGAAACCATTTGGCATAAGTTGTTAATAATGAGCAAGAAGATACACGATATTACACAGAGGAACAAGTGATCAGTTGTCTGGAGTATCTTATTGACAATATTTTTGTTGAATTTTAAAGTAGACTTTTCAACAAATTGTCGGCATTCCGATGGTAGTGGAAGTGCACCTGTCCTTGTCGACCTCTTTTTTTTCATACGATTTTTCTTTGACGTGAAATTTTCAAAATTTACATTCATAAACGTTCTGATTACCTATATCAAATTATTGATATATTTTTTTATTAGATTTTTAACTTTTGTTTACCTCGTACTACTCACTTCTCGTACATAAATTGTCTCTTTAGTTGTTATTTCCAAAAATATATGTTTACCTTCATTGTATGCAAAACTTGCATTGTATATTTCCTCACTGTTTGATCATCATAAAAAAATTCATGAGGTGGGCCTTTCTTGACTTGTTCCTTCAACACCTTTCCATAAAACACTACAATAATGTATTCGTGTGTGATTGGTTTTGTTTATACTAGAATTGAATGGATCAATGCAGATTTTTTGCGCGTTTGAATTGTATTGTATGCTAATTATGTCTGTTTAATGACTATAAAGTAAATGTTCATTGTTGAAGATGTTTGCGGTGTGATTTACGTCATTTTAACTCTGCGGCATACTGTCATATTGCCAATCTCCTAATGTTCATCATAATAGACCAACATGACCAAAGCGAACAAACATCTACATTATCCAGTCTCTGATTGAAATTGTGTATTGTTAAATGCTAGATATGTATATTTTAATTTCTTATTTTGAAAAATTATTCTATACGTTCACGATTTTGCTATTTTCATAGTTACTGCGGCAAAAGGGTTTGACCGCACATTTACAGGTGGTGGGTTTTTTTTATTGGCCATTAGCTTTGAGAAATTTTGCGAAAAAACATAGGTTAGAATAATAATTATAACTATTAAACAACGAAACAGCAATATTTCATCCGACATCGTCGATCGGGTGACATAGTAAGAATTAAAGAAACGTAGAATAGCAATATGTCACCCCAACTCCGTTGATGGTGCTACATGTATAATAACCATAATTTCTACAAAGGATGTGTAATAACGTTTCAAGGCTAATGTCCTTCATTAAAACTTATATAAAAATCTTATAAAGACATTTGCTTGTGGTAAATTGACATTAAGTGTTATACATTTATTTGAAGACAATGTAACATCAATAAAATGTATTTTATTATGAACTGTAACTCACCGAAATCAGCAGAACAAAACTGACTCTGTGGATGTTGCGGGAAGCATGAACATCCATGTACACCGTTTGCCGTCCATGTTATAACAAGCAGGACTGTATTTACCAATAACATTAAACGGTTCATCCTACCCTGTTGTTTCACCACCCTCAAGTATGTACTGACACCATGAAATTGTTCATTTTTATATCAATGAAATAATTGTTTTGTACAGGATTATGGGATTATATTGACAATATTGACTGGTCTCTCCCAGATATGATGTATACGTACAATGGTTGAACTTTGTACATTATGATATGTAGGAAAAAACAAATAAGATGTAATAAATCTTAGATTTTAATTTATTTTTAACAAAAAGGCAGATGTTGTATATGTTCATGACAGTTAATCTTGTTTAAGCTGTTTATATTTACCAAACATATTTCAAAACTAAAGGCTAAAGAATCAATATCATTCAATTTAACAATATACGGTCAAGTTTGAATCTTGTGAAAGGAGAATATGTGCGTGCTTTGATGATTTTAGATGAATGATATAACTGAGTATTCATGTACTGATATGATAAAGACTGGTTTAACGTATTCTTCATTTCAAGATTTCATGTGTGTTCAATTTATTTTCAAAATAAAGAAGCAATTATTGTACTAAATAAATGTAAAATAATTTTAAAAGTTTTACCGGTCTTCATTAAAGAAACAAAAAAACAGGAGTAAATGTTTCATATTGCTTGTACCTGTCGTGCACACCTTTACAGTTCTAGTGGGCATATGTTGCTAATTAAACGTCAAACTTATTTTGTTAAAAACCCTACTAACAATTTTTAACAAGAACACAGTTTTCTTAAGTTACAGTCTTAATACTGTAGCCATCAATGTGCATTTGCCAAACACATGTATGATAAATCTTGAAAAAAAAACTGTGAACTGCTAGTATTGTGTGCACTTTTTATTCTGAATTTCCTTTTATACTTTGTCCTTAAGAATAAAGAGTTGTCGTATGATTTCAATTAGACAAAAATTATTATGACATGAAACAAAACAAATAGTATGTTAAACCGTATGGCATGCAGCAGATACCAAAAAAAAATTATCACTGATGAAAGATAAACACAACCAGTAAATTATAGGCTTCTGACTTGGGATCGGCACAGTGAACTATATGTGTTAATTTCAGACAAATTGTTTTCACAAATCGTTACACCGAAAAATAAACATTAAGCAAAATAGTTTATATCAAAATAACCTGCCTATGATAAAGATAACCTGCCTATGATCAAGATAACCTGCCTATGATCAAGATAACCTGCCTGTGATCAAGATAACCTGTCTATGATAAAGATAACCTGCCTATGATCAAGATAACCTTGCTATGATCAAGTTAAACTGCCTATGATCAAGATAACCTGCCTTTGATAAAGATAACCTGCCCTATGATCAAGAATTTATGCTCTATCATAGACGTCCGTTATTTTACTACTGTACACATCCGCTTATGAAAACTATCTGGTGATAAAGGAACACAATAATGCAAGTTGATACATGACTCTAAGTAATTCTTACCCTTCCGGAGCACATGAGATCACCCCAAGTTTTTGGTGGGGTTCGTGTTGCTCAGTCGTTGGTTTTCTATGTTGTTTCTTGTGTACTATTATTTGTCAGTTTGTCTTGTTCCTTTTTAGCCATGGCGTTGTCAGTTTATTTTCGGTTTGACTGTTCCTCACATTGATACTTTGTTGTATGTACCTTACGCTTAACTGTTATATGTTTTGGGTGAGGCATACGCAGAGATGCCGAACATTTAAATTTTCTCTCGATCGTGGTACAACTGGGTTTATTTCGTATCAGTTTAATACTGTTTCATAAAAAATGAAAACACACGTTTAATAATTTCTTGCATCCGATAAATAGCCAAATTCATCGAAAGACAACTTTGCCTGAGGGAGTTGAAACCTAAGTTTCATAATAATTTCAAAATTATAAACGGAAAATTTTAGTAAAGTTTGTTAAATCATGTAAAACGTGCTTTATTAAAAAACAATCTGATCTTTCGACGTCTTTACCCGTTTAATTGCATGACAAATTTGAGAAAAAAATGACCATTTCATATTTTTTTATGGATAACATAGTTCATTTTATAAGTTAACAGTATGTCCTGTAAAGCATTTATTTCTCAATCCCCTTTTTAAATGTTCACATGGAGTGGTGCGAATATCATAAACATATAAATCGTATGCCTAGTTGATTCATAGACATGAACAGATATCGTCAATCCTCTGTTATTCTTTGTTACATGACGTGGATCTGTTCTTATACATCCCGCCATTGTCTTATTGTGCTATGGTGTTTGTTTTGTTTTTTTTTAACTTTTGTCCTTTATTTTTTCTAATGGGCTTGGTCAATATACCTTTTTGTTCTTTCTTGAATTTTTTTTTTTTATAGTGATGCAGCTACTAACATTTGATTAAGGACTTTCCGTCTTGAAATTTTCTCGAAGTTCATTGCTTTTGTGATTTTACTTTTTCGATATTAATTTCTGTGGAGTAAAATCCGTAATATTTCGAAGTATTCTAAGTTGGGTAAACAGTTTTAAAAGTTTTATTCATTATGACATTTCAATTGTTATAACACGTCATGTAAACACATGCCATAAAACATTAAAGACAGAAGTCTTCTTTTTATTTTAAGTTCCAAAGTGTACAATTGATTATTTCATACTGAAATTTTGAATCTCTTAATCATATACGTTTATTTTGCAACCACGATTACAGTTCTTCTTTAAACATGTTACAGATACCAAGCAAACAATTGATATCCAAACTTAGAAGTCGAAAACAAACAGACAAGATATAATGAAAAAACAAAATCGATCAGTATTCAAAACAAAAACAAAAAAAAAAAAAAAACTAAATGTGTGTCTGAAAGACTTCGAAATCGTACAAATAAAGTTTAAACTTTCATGTAAGACAATTATTAATTGAACGCTGGCTTCCTAATATCAAACGGTAACTAAATCATGATTTTGCAGGCAGTAGCCATGTTATAAGATATACTTGATATATCTTTTGTATAATATAAGACCAACACAAATATACTCTTCGAATTCTTTGTACTAGGCCGACTGAGATATATTTTTTTAGACTATACCAACTCAGATATACTCTTCTTTGAACTAGACACACTTATTAAAATAGATTTTAACGTCTTATCCCGGACTGTAACAATGGATAAGCACACATTGAAGCCCGTTCAGACACATTACTTCTACTGAGTAGACTTTGCTAATATTCCAAACGACCCCATGCTTGAGGACAAATCTACCTTTTAAAGACTTTGGCTTGACTCAATCGAGGATCGGACCTTCAACATCTAATTACCGATAAATTATTAGTAACATTTTAAATAAAAATAGCACATAGTTACAGTTGTCCTATTCTAAAGATAAAACATGTCACCAAACATGTCAAAGAAACATAACTAAAATAACAAATGCATGCCCTACCTGTTTGTGATTTATTTTTTAAGATCTTATCTGGAGATAAGATTAACGGCTTAATTTGTCTAAACACATAATAATACATTATAAAATTGATGTATCTTTTGTTCGTGTCTTTTTTTGAGCGAATTATAACAGATGTCAATTGTATGTCAATATTGAAATAACATGTATACTTTTTTCTCTTCATTCTGTAAATTTTTGACTGACGTGTGTTTCGTCTACACAGACTAATCACTGAAGCTCGAATCAAAAAGTTAAAATTGCAAAGTGAAAATTGCCAAATTAACTACGAAATTGAAGTGCATTGAGGACCAACAATTCCTAAAATTTTGCCTAAAACATTAATTGCAACACAGAAGTTCTTCCTACTTGGCAGGAGATATCCTTGGGGAATAAAATCTACATCAGCAGTGGCATTGACCAAGCGGTTGGGAATCAACTTATCAAAGACAGCAGGATTAAAATTTTGTATTAGCGCCAGACGCACGTTTCGGCTACAAAAGACTCGTGAGTGACGCTCGAATAAAAAGAAATGTATAAGAGGCAAAATAAAGAACGAAGTTGGAAAGCATTGAGGACCAACAATTCCGAAAAGTTTTCCCAAATACAGGTTATTATGCAAAGTAAACATTCAGAAATAATCTGTTCACATTTTCATCATTTCCAATGCGATGCGATCTTTACAGCTTTAGGAATTAATAGTATTTGTTTGAATTGGGATATGTTTAACAGAGGTTTCCAACATAACTTAGTTGAACAGAGAATTTAATTAGTGGGTAGAAGAGGTGGTGAGATTGCATACTATATGTTAACCTATTAATCTTTTAAAATCAGACATTTAAAGAAAAACAGTCTAAATATATATTTATAAAATCAAAACCCTTATGGTATCCCTGTGACAAAGTTAAATATATTTTCTTTGCAGATAGAAAATTTCAATTAAAACAGGTTGATTCAAAGGAAATTTCAACTTAGTAGTCGGAATTGTGACGCTATATTAATCGGGTGCTTTCAGTTGTCATAAATTGTTTATAAAGAAAGACAACAGAAAAACAATGATGTCGTCATTTGCAGGATAAAAACAACTTTTTTTATAAAGAAACTTGTTTTGCAATGATACGTAGAACTTAGTTAACACAAAACTTCAAGTGTAGTAGTTTTCTGAGAATGTAGTTGCACGCTTTCTTTGAAATTAAATTGCATTATGGGTAATTTTGGATGGTGTGATAGAATTTGTAAGGTTCAAAGATGTGACGTGTATGATGTAATGGTACAAGGTGTATGGTGTAATGAAATATGGGGTAAAAGGAGGGGGATACACCATCCAATGACTGTAATTTTGTTAGTATGCACTATTTTAAAATACAAACCGACGAAACTTCATTTGTGGTATTGCACCTAACAGCAACATTGTTTATTATTATCCACTGAAATAATATTTCAATATAGCAGTGAATAAAATGCAAAGATCCACAATATACAATTGTGAAAAAAGATGAAACAACAGTAAGATATAGTCTGAGAGATTAGTTTTTTTTAACAACAAAATTCCAAAATTAAAAGACGCGCCGTATGAAATGATGTATCAAACTGCGATTTGGGACCCGCGATTGAAAGCACAAAAAGCACTTGACGAACAATGCATAGAATAACAGTATCATGGTCTTATAGCAACGAAATGATATTGTAGGTTTTAATTAGCATAAAATTACAGCATATCAAGGCGAACAAACAACTTGTAGTTAATGTAAACATGAATCAGACTTCATTGCTATGAAATAACTGTTAAAATTTATTAATGACAATCCTTTTTAAACCAGTTAAAAGTTACTTTTATAAAATATCCTTTTTGAACTTCCAGTGAGGAAGGTTTTTGCTACATATTGCAGGCCTCGCCACATTATATGTGACATTTTTGTTTTTCGATCATTCTTTTATATAAATAAGGCCGTTATTTTTCTCGTTTGAATTGTTTTACATTGCCTTATCGGGGTCTTTTATAGCTGGCTATGCGGTATAGGTTTTGCTCATTGTTTATGTCCGTACGTTGACCTATAGTTGTTAATGTCTGTGTCATTTAAGTCTTGTGAACAGTTGTCTCATTGGCAAGCATACCACATCTTCTTTTTTATACTCACTGTGAATTTCAAATTATAATTTTTCAGATAATGATAGAATATTAGTATTTAATACAAAAATCAAAACGTAGCAAAATATTCAACGAATGATCGAATCATAATAGTTCGAGAAAGTGCGTAGCGCATGATTTATTTATCTGTGTTTTTCGATCAATTATTATACAATTACGGTCTTTAGACGAGGTAAATATGTAGTTTTTTCAAAGACAGATATGATTCGTGTGTATACGAAACGCACCACATATGGGGCAGTTAAAAAATATGATTGACATTTGTTTGGTGTTTCAAAGGTGCAATCATAGTCTAAAGTAAACGATTTTGTGCAATTCACAAAAGGACTCGTAAAAGCTTTGTAAATTTGTATCTGTGGGATCAATAAAAGTTTACAATTTGAAAACAAATTGTATCAACGAAGGAAAAATGAAACGCGAAAAAAACAAAACACGAAACAACTATGGTATCACTCAATCAATCTGTAAAGTGATGTTAATGTCCCATTAATGGCTGTGTCCGATAACAATATACACACTTCAGACACCTTGTTGTATTGAAACCCCTTACAGTTCTCTATTATCCGACATTTACCAGCACATCTTGTGGACACAAGTTCTTTTATAGTCGATATAACTTCAAACGTTGGACAATCAAAACTTTTTACAAATGATGCGTCTATCATGTCATAAGAACTGCTTCTTGCTTGTGTTGTTAAAGCTACAAAATAAAACATTGAAAAGACGTCATACAAGTATATGAATAATTTGAATATTTTAGTTTATCGTGTTGTTTTTTTCTCATATTACAGATAATTTCAATTTTTCAAATATCATAGCAAGTCAATATTCGCGAATAAACTATAATCAATTTTGAATAAAATTGAGAATGGAAATAGGGAATGTGTCAAAGAGACAACAATCCGACCATAGCGCAGACAACATCAGAAGGTCACCAACAGGTCTTCAATGCAACGCACCTGGAGGCGTCCTTAAGCTGGCCCCTAAACAAATATATACTAATTCAGTGATAATGAACGCCATACTAAACTCCAAATTGTACACAAGAAACTAAAAGTTAAAATAAAGTAATACAAGACTAACAAATGCAAGAGGCTCCTGACTTGGGACAGGCGCAAAAATGAGGCGGGGTCAAACATGTTTGTGAGATCGCAACCCTCCCCTATACCTCTAGTCAATGCAGAAAAGTAAACGCATAACAATACACATATCAAAATTCAGTTTAAGAGAAGTCCGAGTCTGATATCAGAAGATGTAACCAAAGAAAATAAACAAAATGACAATAATACATAAATAACATCAGACTACTAGCAGTTAACTGACATGCCAGCTCTAGACGTCAATTAAACAGTTATAAAATTATGTCGTCATCATATGAATAGTAGGCACAATCCTCCCCGTGAGGGGTTTAGTATCATACCCGTATAAGATATATGAGAAGAACATAACCCGTGCCATGCCAACAACTGGTTTTTGAATAAATGTGTTTAGTTCCGATGCAAAGACCCTATAAGGGAATCAATATTAACGGCAAAATATGCAATCTTTAATGACCTGACAACAGTATCGTAACTATATCCCTTGTCAATAAGTCTATTCAAAGGTTTTGTTAGTTCCTGAGGTGAATACTGACATTTTTGTGCTTTATAAAGAATATTTCCATAAAATATTGGATGTGAAATACCCGAACGTATAAGAAGTCTGTATGTTGAGCTATATTAAAATGTTTTGACTAGTTTGTGATATCGAAAACCCTGGTGTAATAATTTTTCAGTTTCTCTCATTAAAATCTAAAACATTGTAACATATACGAGCGAATCGTACAAGTTGAGATACATAAATACCGTAAGATGGTGACAAGGGAACGTCACCATCTAAAAATGGATAATTAACGATAGGAAATGAGAAATTATCTCTTTATTCATAAATTTCAGTATTTAGCTTTCCGAAAATGAATAAATAAAGTCAACAGTAGTATACCGCTGTTCAAAACTCATCAATCTATGGACAAAAAACAAAATCGGGGTTACAAACTAAAACTTAGGGAAACGCATTGAATATCAGAGGAGAATAACGACACAACATCAAAATGTAACACACACATCAACAGACTAAGCATTAGACAACATCCGATGAGAATAACCAATATAACATCAAAACCAAATACATGAATTTGGGATAGAAAAGTACCGTGACAAGTCTTATAGTAATGTGAAGACACACTCAAAAATAGGAGAAAATAAACGACACAACGGAAACACAACGTAAAAATGTTACACACACAGAAACGAACTATGATATAACAATGGCTATTTTCCTGACTTGGTACAGGACATTTTTGAAGAAAAAAATGGTGGGTTGAACCTGGTTTTGTGGCATGCCAAACCTCGGACATTGGTGGCATTGTTAAATATAACATTAAAATGACAACATAATAATACAGGACGTCAATGCAAATAAGTAGCAGAACGTATTAGACATAGAAACACATGAATAATATATAACAAAAGGCATCAGGTTTAAAACTTACCAGTGACGCCCAGATATAAAAGTTCGAAAGTAAAAAAAAAAAAAAAAGTTGTACAGCTCTGAGGATCAAAAATTGAAAAAAGTTGTGCCAAATACGGCTAGGGTTTTTTGCTTGTGATAAAACATCCCTATTATATAGAACAATTTATGCTATTGCAAACAGTTAATTTTATCAAATGAATATAAAAGATTTACATGATCAAACTGACGTTAAAAAATTAAAGAAAACAAAACCATAAAACATAATGCATTGAAGACCAACACAGAAAATAGAGACACCCGACTCAGTGACAAACCAGGCCTGAACGCAAAAATGATATAGATATCAAGATCAAGGAAAGGACAGTGATCACTGTTAGTATAAGCTTTATTTAAAGTAAGTTCAACAGGATACATTTCTTTAGTATACATACTGCAGTCGTCATAATTGAGAGCCAAAATATCATCCAAATATCTAAAAGTATTATTAAATTTGTGTATAAGATATTGCTTTGATGGGTCTATGCTGATCTTTGTCATAGATTGGAACTCATAGCAATACAAAAACAGTTCCGCAATTAGTGGTGCACAGTTAGTTCCAATTGGAATACCGATAACCTGACGATATACAGAATCTCCAAAGCGAACAAAAATGTTTTCTAGTAAAAATTCAAGGGCAGATATATTATCAAAGCATGGCCAATTGACATAGTTTTGTTTTGTTTATTGCTACTAAAAATGACCTAAAAGAGTTTGAACATATATATATTCACATTCTGACTTTTTAAATGCCCATTTAATAAGGTGTGTGCATTTTTTCTTAATAAGAATGTGAGGCAATGTGGTATAAAGGGAAGAAAATCATGTAAAATTTACCTCAAACAATAGTAATATTATTAGCAGCTTTATCGACCGGGACAAACACAAATTCCTTGGCTAGTTCTTTTAGCTTATGTTTGATACGAGAAATAGGTTTATTGTGGTTACTGTTAAGAGTAAAATGTTCTTTAAAATGTTGAATACGTATATCAACTATGTTCATTACTGAATTAAAAAAAGAGTCCAAAGATTTTTTGTCAGCTTTTCCCCGTTTTATACATTCAACCAGTAAGTACTGAGTGAGTCGTTGATGATATTACGACACTAATTCCAATTAATAATTGACGGGGGACGATATTTAGGTCTTTTACTTAGGAATGATTTTAACTCCCGGTCTTGAACAGTTCCTGTTATAACATGGGAAATGGGTCCATAAATGTATTCCGAATTACTGCAATTACATGAAGTAGGTGTATTTTCAATGATATTAACATCTTTACACAATTGGCTTAAATTAAACACAAATTTCCGGGTAGATTTCTTGTAAATATAACAAATAAGAGGGAGCTCAGTATTCTCAAAATATCTAGGAATTTGTTCTTTAACAGAATGGTCGTTAAAAATACTAGCAATATTTACAAAATCAAAACCTTTAGTGACATACTTTATTTTAATAAAATGTTTTTGAAGTTGTTAATGGACCTTTTCAGAATATTTTCTGTTCAAATTATACAAACGATGTGCTAATGTTTGCATGTAGATTTTAATATACCCAACACATGTCCATACGACGATAAGCATGGATAATGTTATCGCTTTTAATGGAATGTTTAAATTATTTTCATGGTGACCAACAGTAGATTCAAACGAAAACTACAGTAAGTATTGTTTAGCAATATAGAAGGTCAACTGGGCAAACCAAAACATGCAAGCTTAAGTTAGTTATAGAAATGATATCGTAAGTATTTTCTTTCAAGAAATATTTTGGAACGACATAAGATCTCAAAGAATTTTGGATACTCCAATTGAGCTGAAAGGAAATTGGAAACAAATATCATGATCTATTCTAATCATGCAAAAATAGTCTTTAAACATATTTCTCCTTTGATTGAAGTAAATTGAGTTTTAACCCCTTACTCAAGATGAATGAACAGTGAGTTTATAACCTCGTCCCCAGATCAAGGAACATATGAAGTGAGTTTATAGCCTAAACCCGTGGTACTAGCAAACAGGCAGTGAATTTATACCCTCTACCCCAGATCAACTAACATAGGAAGTGAGTTTTACCTTTAACTCGTGGTGCTAACAAACAGAAAGTGAGTTTATACCCTCGTCCCCAATTAAGAAATATAGGAAATGAGTTTATAGCCTACACTCTTGGTGCTAGCAAACAGGAAGTGAGTTTATACCATTGAGATTGAAGATTGCGTGTTTATTTATCGTAACAATTTGGTGTACTCTTTTTGAAAAAGATTACATAACAATTGAAGCGTTTCGCATATATTATTTTGAAGGTTATCGTTTCAGATAACAATATCCATAACAAAAATGCAACTATCCCCAACTTGTTTAGATATAACATCTATACGGAAACGTTTATCATTACAAACCTTGTGGATGGAATATCCAATACAGTGTTGTCCCCCATCCTGTGCTGATCACAACTTCTTGAATGGTAAATGAACACATGTCGTCGTAAAGCAAAAAGACATTATAGTTTAGTGTATTACCACTGCCTACTCTAATCATGCCCTTCTTCCAGCTGATCCAAAAGTTCTGAAAACTATAACAATCCATAAGATGATTGTAGTAATAAAGGTCAACTAATTGTTCAGTGGTCACGGTTTTCGATATTTGTGATCGTGTATTACCCCATCCACCTATTATTATGTTGTAATTTGGACCTAACAAACTTGAACTCGCATGCAATTTGATAAAAGCATTATCACAGCCGTAGACTTGAAATATCAGAGAGGAATCCGCCATTGAAAACGCACCATTATCTGATAACTTCAAATTATCTTTGGTTTCATCAATCGTTTGGATAATTATGTTTGCCCCTGAAAATTAACCAAGTCATCATCTGAATATCTTTATATTTTACATATATAATGCATATAATGTTATACACTATCAATGTATATTTATATACGGAATAATTCCGGGTATGTTTTAATATCTTGTGGATTGTACTTATTATCTTTTATTGTTTTTGATTTGCTATATGTATGATTTAAACTAATAAACACGATGGGAAATATTGTTCTGTTATTTCTAATCCTTATATGTTTATCAATTTCATTAAGAAATCATTTATAGGTTTTATTTTTGAAAATGTCTCAGAAACATAATTATATGCTGGTATTTAATATTAACAATGAATGATACTCCTTTTATGTGTCACCTGCGATGGATTACATCAGAAGAGATCAAAATGTATTATTATACTTCACGTTGAAATGCCAGATTTTGATTGGCTAATACGATGGAGATAATATACTCTATCCCATGGCTGAGCGGGTGTGATTTTTCTAATGTCACCCTCTCGTTCACATCAATAAAAAATAATAGTTTAAAAACAATAAATTGAATTGACATCAAATAATTAAAGACAATGCCCAAGTTTTACGTTTTGTTTCAGAACCTTTTCATAGACTGTTACAATAAAATAAAAAAAAAACACCTCATCTTGCTTCACCTTTGTTGGCTTTTCTCATACCTGTAACGTTGTTATGTACTTAACATCATAGTTATACAGTTAAAGTCAATAATGATAAAAAATTCAGAATAAGAAATTAAATAACACTCAGTTGAAAAGGTGATCGAGCAGGTTTGTGCCCTTCGGAAACACATTGTCAACCTTGGCTTCGGGGTAACTGCTCTATCACCCTCTCAGCTAGGTGTAATTTATATAATGACAATCGAACAAAAATAAATGTTCTTGGATCATACCTTTACTTTATACGACTTTTTATATGGAAGTAATTTATATAATTAATTTCTGAAATATATTTAAAACTTACATTTTTAATATTAAAAAATTATAGGTTACAGTTTTGTATGTACTAATTAATGAAAATTAATTCTTAAAAAAATGAAGTTTCAAAACTGGTAATAATTTTTCTCATTAACGTGGAGTTCCTTTTCTTTAATCAATAAAATGCAATTTACATATCTTCTGTTTTGTCCAAATATGTCATTAAAATCTGTGGTCATGATTGTTTCGTTTTGAGTTATGTATTTGAAGACATGTAAATACGAAGTTTACTCTTATAAAAGCGAAAATGAAAATAACACTATACCTTTGGCGCGTTCAAATTGCTATATATTTTAAGAATACCGTCTAAATTTCAATCTACTATATATTATCAAGAAGTAAAAGTAGCTTACCTATGCAACGCATGAAAATAAGGTAAAAGGCCAGTCGAAAAAGAACTCCAAGTTGAAAAGTATTTTGCATTTTCGCAGTGAATTCTCGTTAACACATTAATTAATCTTGCTGAATAAAGATACTTCTTTCTCTGCGAGTGTGTGATCTTTTATTGCATGGATAACTAAACACTTTGTGTGATTTTTGAAAACTAAACCTACAATTCTTTTGAATCACATAATCTTTCTAAATTCTAATCCATATATTTATTTTAACTTAACAATTATCAAATCATCGTTATTCTGATACAAAGGAAGTCGCATTAAATATATGATAACATGAACTTCAACAAAAGTAAATATACTAATTGATATAATTTGGAATATCCTTAAAAGCCTACCTGAAACCTTTATATTCCTAAATGAAAAAAATATATATCAACTGTTATGGTTGCATAACTAATTGTAAACATTATTGATTTCATGGAAAAACTATACAAACACGAAGTTTTATTTTTATTATGTTACCCTTTATCCCTTTGTTTCAGTTATTAAGCTAATTCATTTGCATAAGTGAAAAACAAATAGTTGGTAAACACATAACAAATATACCGTAGTAATAGTATTCTATAAAGTTTAGAAAACAAAAACCCATTTATCTGATTGCTCAGAACAATTAAATTCTGTTATTTTTGAAGAAATGAGTCAATAATGTTAATGTATCTATCAACCTTATATATTTTAACATTTATCAGACTAATTGCATAGTTCATATACGTTTTTAAGACACATTATACCATTGAAATCAATGAAGTTTCTTCGGTGTGTGGTATCTTTTGCACTTAATGCCAATCACTATTCAAAAGGATAATTACGACATGCAGGTGTAAAAATAAAAACAACTTTAAAGTAAGATTAAAAATAAAGCTTTTAATATTATATACTTAAAATAAACAAAAGAAAAGTATAGTTTAGTGGGCATATTTTTTAAGGGCCTTACATGGATAAATCAGAGGATTTCAAATATCTTTCGAATAGTAAATTTAAACAAGAATGTATTCACTCGCACTGTCATTTTCTGTGAAACTGGGGTTAAAACTAGAATTTTCAAGTTGATTGAAAAACTACCTTGGACAAAAACTTTCACCAAAAACCTTAACCAACCGAAAGCGGAACAGAATGACAAACGAACGGTGGACGAACGAACGGTCGAACGAGCAAATAAAAAATAAATCTATGACCTTTGGATCGAAGCAAGAAGTATATATTCTGTTTTCTTGATGATGAAACATCCAGTTAACATTATAAGTTATAATCCGATATAGCTATTGCCATACTTTAAAATGAGACGTGATTCATATTCAACACTCTTACCGACAGTAATAAAAGTAGAAAACATTTTTTTTTTCAAAACGGCATCTGATAAATATTTGGATTGCATCTTTGAATGATTAGTAAATGTTCAACACGTTAAATTGATTTTATTCTGCTTAGGACGACGCTGTTTCAAATCATATAATTTTAATAAAACATGTAGACGTTTCGTAAATCACTTCGATATTATTGGACAAGCATATCAATTTTGACTACGAAAGGCCAATAGTTAAAACCCTAGTTGTGCCAAATGTTTTGTTTTTCTTTTTAAATCTGGAACGTAACCAACAATTACAGAAAGGAAATAGAACAGATGCACTTACATTTTAAAACTTCCTATTTGATAATTCTATCATTATCATTTGCATTATTATCGGTAAGTCTTTTCAAATTAAGGAAAATTCCAATGATTAATGATATGTTACTTTAAAATGATTGAATGAACAATCAACATATTAGAATAATAAAACAGACCACGTAACCTATCAGTACCAGTATGATGGCGAACAACAACGTATGTATGTGCCCCAGAACAATATTTTGGAAAAAATTATACAATAATCGAGAACAGTCTAGAATCAAAAACACTGGGCAAAGTTAACAAAGGTAAAATCAAATCAAAACGGATCCTACAACACCATTTCAAACACACAAATGACGAACAGACAAGTATTCAAACTTCTACAAAACAGTGAATGGATGCCACTATTGGTGGAGATTTATTTCTCCGAGCGTCACTGATGAGTCTTTTTTAGACGAAACCCGCGTCTGGCGTAAATTTAAAATTTTGGTTCTGGTACAAATGATGAGTTTTTTGCAACCACTGGGTTGATGCCACTGCTGGTGGAGATTTATTTCCCCGAGGGTATCACCAGCCCAAAAGTCAGCACTTCTGTGTTGACTTGAGTTATCATTGATATGTTCATAATTATAAATTGACTGTAAACAAAACTTTAAATTTTTGAAAAAAAACTAAGGGTTTTTTACTTCAGGAATAGATTACCTTAGCCGTATTTGGCATAACTTTTAGGAACTATTGATCCTGAATGCTCTTCAACTTCGTACTTTATTTCGCTTTTAAATTTTTTTTTGGATTCGAGTGTCACCGATGAGTCTTTTGTAGGCGAAACGCGCGTTTGTCGTAAATATAAAATTTTGGTCCTAGTATATATGACTTATTTTCATAGAAATTGATAACATTAAAAGCCTTAGAAAGCGGTAATTTTAAAGATACGAAATACAAAAAATGTCAGGACACTTTATAAATTTGATTACAAATAAAACCATTAACTGTATCATATGTTAGACCAGAGCATATCAATGATGCAAACATGTTTACTCATGTCACTAATAGTATTTGGAATCTTCACACGAAGCTAAAACACATCTTTAACGATATTTTATTAAAAGTGTTACACTTTTTAAGTATATGTTTTAAAACAGAACCCAATTTAAAAGAGGAAAAATCAAATTATACTGTTTTTTTTCTAATGAACACCTAATTTAGTTAACATTATCAGTCAAGCTTGTTCCTCAGTCACTGGTTAAAGTTTTAACTTTAGAATAAATGTATTCTTATCCCGCTTTTATATTGTTAAGACAAAAAGTACAACAGAAACCATATACTTGGCTTTCAGAATATTTTTTTTTCTGTAGTTGGCAGCAAAATTTACTATGAATACAACTGCTAACCCATTTAGGATTTACATAATATGTTCTTGGTTATTTTTAATTGCTAAACATTCAAAAGATCGAAAATGATTAATTATGTGCAATTCATTACAGCAGGTATATTCTAGCTCAAAATACGTATATTTTGAGAATTAACAGACATACAAAATATATTATGTGATGGCTTTACCACAAACACACGTAATTACATTATGTATATGATTATATAAACCAGCGACATAATAACAAACATTGGCTGATTATGTTAACAAAATTGGGGTTTCAATACAAACAGAATGTTCCTCTCAGCTGTTATACATTGAAGGGGTAATTGGTACTTTCGACTACTTGAAATTCCCAATTGACCATATTAAATTCCATTTTGCATCTTTATCTAATGGGTTGAACTGCAACAATGCTTAAATCATGAATATGATTTCTGCTACATTCTTACAATCTGAAATTTTTTTCATCTTATTTTTCATTGAAAACAATTGTAATACACGTGTAAGTCAAAATAAAAACAAATGTCTCCGTGGAGGCCTTTCAAGTCGTTAAAATGTACGGTTTCTCTAAATAAAGACAACAGTAGTATACAGCTATTCAAAACTCGTAAATCCATGGACAAAAAACAAAATCGGGTAACAAACTATAACTGAGGGAAACGCATACAATATAAGAGGAGAACAACGACACAGCATTAAAATGTAACACACACAGAAACCGATTAAGCATTAGACAAAATCCGACGATAATAACAATTATAACATCAAAACCAAATACCTGAATTTGGGATAGAAAATTTGAATTTAGATTTGAAATCTAAATTTGACATGGATCTAGAATAGCTCGTTAATTTTTGTTTTATCAGAAGTGCTTATCTATGATGTATATCAAGATTGCATGTTGTTTTCTTAAAAATGTGTTCTTATTCTATAGAACTTTTACGGCTGTACATGTAATGGGATAATCAAGGCTTATACATGCTATATGAGTACGAAGAATGTTTTTAAATGAGTTGTTCTGGTACCGGTAAAAAATTCAACGTACTGTTAAACGTAAATTACAAAAAAAAATAAGATTAAGATTTGCACATTTTTTATATGTAATATATTGTACTCCATTCTTGCAGGTGAAAACCGCAGAAACATGAATCTTTAAAATAAAAAAACACAAAAATACATTTTAAGAATAAGCAACCCCATTTACGAGATATCAGCCATTGAAAAGTTTACGGGAAATATTTCTTTTAGATTTTCAACAAATATCTTTATTTCATCATATTTATTTTCCCGGGGTACTGCTGTATTAAAATTTAAAACAGATTTAGATTTCCAACTAAGATAACTTAGGTTTAATTTCCGTTTAAACACATTTATTCAAGTGTATAACACTTAAAATGTGACATGTTTGATCGCATTATTTTAATACCAACAAAATAGAATATTTTCTGAACAATTGTTTTTCCATCCTTGTATAAGGACGTTTTTTCCTATCATTTTTTTAGTTTCCCTTTTAATTATCAATAGAAAAGTGTTTTAAAAGCTAAAAGGTAAATAGTTCTAACCAATCCTAAAAGAACAAATCATTAAACAACAGTTAAGGAAATGTAAGAATAACAAAAAGGAACGCATGGACTGCATTAAACGTATACAATGGCTCTTGTTATTTTTCTCATTTTTTACGTGCTTCACGTGCTCTGAGATGATAATTTATTGCAAATGTGAAAACTCACTACTACATAAGTGTCTGACATAAAACATTCATTTATGCAAATATATCATCAGGTACCAAACGATAAGAAATTTTATAACGCAGTGAATTTGTTAACATATGAACATAGAGTATGTATTCACAATTGAGATTAGGATACGGTTTTGAATCATGATTCACTAATGTTGTGTTTCGATTTCCTTATAATCATGTTTATAAAAGTTACCATCCATCCGTCCTTTAAGATGAATGAACTCAGATAACTTTAACATAAGTATTTATAATATTTTCATGAGGAAGTTTTTTCTTCCTTTGTATTAGTTTACTTAAACTCCTACTTTAAATTGGTCAAGTAATATTGAGAAGCAACAAGGGTATATCCAGCTACTCAGTGAAAAAAGGCAAGTTATAAATCTTTTATGAAAAAAACGTAGCAGGAAACGCTTATCCTGGCGGAAAAAACGGTCTCGTTGCATTTGGAGTGCAAATAGGTCTATCAGTGGATGTTTAACACCTTGATTCGTCTCATTCAATTTTCGAGATTTAAACATCAGTAAACTACATGAAGTTTTACTTGCCATTGCTTGTGCCGTCTGTACCCTTAATTCGTTGGATATTTGCTGATAAGTGCTTACGGCTTGGAGATTATGATTCACCGATTAGTTGTTATTGTTTTGAACTTATTTTCAGTAACCACAAGTATTGATCGGTGCATATGACTTTTAATTTCTATAAACTACCTTATTTTCGCGAATATTTTTTTCGCGTTTTGCCCTTTCCTGCCCATATCGCGGCGATTGAATTCGCCATTTTCAAATTTATCCTATGTAGTTGAATAAGGAGAGATCCAAGTTTTACTTATTATCGACGATGTAATTTTCTCCTTAATTTCTTCTTGCGAGTACCGCAAAAAATAGTTGGTTTACTGTATGACAGGCGTTTCTGTTTCTGTTTCGTGCGGATCCGGTTGGTCATGCCAATTCTATATGATTTAACAGCTTGTTCTTATGTTGTACTGTTACACCATGTTTTCTTGTAAGCTCGAGGGTTGAGCGCTCACAAACATATTAAATCCCGCCGTAATCAGCAGGTGCTGGTCCTTAAATAAAGGCTTGAAAGTCAGAAGTTGTCGTTGGTTTATGTCTGATATATTTGATTCTTGCTTATTGTCATGTCATAAACACTCATAAATTATACTAGGCTAGTAATTTGTTACATCAGACGTGTGTTTCATTTACATAAGAATCAGCAGTCACGCTCGAATGAAAACGGGATTCGTGTTGTTTATTCTTTAGTTTTCTATGTTGTGTCATGTGTACTATTGTTTGTCTGATTGTCTTTTTCATTTTTAGCTATGGCGTTGTTAGTTTATTTTCGATTTATTAGTTTGACTGTCCCTTTGGTATCTTTCGTCCCTCTTTTAGAAGGACAAAAGCATTAAAACAAAGAATTTCGAAAAAGATGTGTCAAACAATCTAATAAATTTCAGAAAATATATTGATGTCAACGCAAAATTTTTTACTACTAGGATGGTACTATTACCGGGGACAAAACGTCCACCAGCAGTGGAATCGATCCAGTGTGTGTAGAAACTCACTTGAAATATAAGGCCATGCCAGTCACTCAATCAGACTGTTGTTTTTTGTGTTTATGTTTGAATTTTTTCACATTCTGTCATGTTAGATTCCTTTATAGTTTTAATTTTTAACCGCTAAGGTTTTGTTCAAAGTTGACGGTAGTTAAAAGAAATTACATTCAACAAATCTAAGCGATAGTTTTGTAGCAGGCAATCTTTACACATCACATTAGTTATATAATAAATTTAAACAAAAAAAAGTACCTTCAATGATTAACTTTATAAATATTCTTGTATAAAATAAGACACATGCATACATATTAGAAACAACAAGTAAACCGCTACATCTGACTACTCGATACAATGTGGTCAATTAAAGTCATGGATTTTTACTACAAAAATATATGTTTAAACAACTTTAGAACCAATGTTACATGTTATTAAAATTTAAAAACCAAATTTTACACCCGAAGTGATTAGATTATATATTAACTGCGGATATTCAGTACATTTTGTACATGTATATCATAATTTCGACATTTTTAATAGTTAAGGAAATTTTGAATTTATGTCATACTAAGTGTTATTCAATTATATAACAACATTTGTCTTACAGGCATCATGAACGCAAACTCCACAGACCAAGCAAATTATGAAGATGCAAATTTATTTGGAATGCGAAAAATCACCTACTGGGATATATACGGTGTGAAACGATTTCCATACCGTGGAAGTCGTAAATATACACCATTACTCTACCAATCGTTAGACATGTTAGAAGGAGGGATGATTATCTCAAATGATGTTTTCGGACTTACAATCAGTCAGTTTGAACGAATGTTTAAAGCTTGTTTAGATAGAAGGAAAATACACGAACAATACATCACAAACATTAGATATCCTGATAAATCTTCAAATGAATATATAGAATACTTAGAGAATTGTACAGACTGCAATACAGGTAATTACTTTGTAATGTTAATTTCTAAAACTCTAGGCAATGACAGTCACATACTAGATTTCGATGTCAACAACACGAATTAACGTTCTACAAAGAGAAAAGATACCAAGATATTAATCGTAACCACCAGCTAAAGACAACAGTCAACCCAATTAGAATAAAGGGGAAATGACAAACAGAAAACACGATTATAGAAATGATAAACGACAAACAGAGAACACTATAACATACAGCCATACAGTGAATACCAAGACCAACTAAATAAACGATATGTATACAAAGTAGTTAACAAAACATTACACATGAAAATTTTTGATCGCAGAACAGAAACCCTACCAAAACATCGGTGTAAACTCATTTGCTCTAGAATGTAAAATTTCCTGTTTAATGAAGGCTATCCATGACAAGATACATATGTAATAAGTCACTTACAGTTACTTGGAATCGAAGACCATTTGACTTGATGAATTTAATCTTTAACACAATTATTGTCTGAAAAGTAAAATCGTAATGAGAATCGCTTATCTTAATTTCAAAAGAAACAAGCTAAAGGTTGTCGAACAATAAATGTGAAGGATTATTTTTGGTTAATATCGCAATACTTAATTTTGACTAAAATAATAAATTTCAAAGGGTTTCAAAAAGGTATACGTTGATTCGCAAATACAACATACAATGAAATATAACTCCAGTATATATGTTACAGTGAAATATTTATAAGTTATGATTTATTATAGTGCTTTGATTTATAAATTAAGTGCACTTTAACCGCTTTTCTAAAATAACCCTAATGCAATGCCGATAAACCAAATACCTGAACATATGGATACATTTAAGTCTATGTATGCCTACGACACGAACAACCTTTAACATGTTTAAGTTTTGAACAGCTTATAAATAGTACATTTTCAGAAAAAGTGATCAAAGATACTAAGTAGCAACATTTCGAGTATTTTTTAGGAAGTAATTAAACTACAAAACCTGACGATTAATTCATTTTATGAGTATATTTATGTAACAGTGTTAAGTTAAACGCTAATGGAACCCACCAAACGGAATTGCCAATTGTTTCAATGGTTGTTAAATGTCAGACATGTCTTACAATATAAAACGCTAGACGTCAAGGTTGTCTTCATACCACTTATGTTTGACGCTTTAGTCAGAAATATTTGCTAGGAAAAAATCTCATGGAGATAACAAACGTCATCAATTGGTTTTATGATAGATAAGTATATACATATATTCTGTTATAGATCAACTGCTTTGGCTCGAACATGAAGGGAAGGAGAAATACTTTTACGAATGCCTAGTAAACGAAATTGGTACTGAAATAGATATACGAAAAAGGCAAAGACTTTTTATCATACAGGATATGATCTACAATGAAATTATGCCTCAAAAAAGGCGGATAGCAAGTGGAAGTCTGTCAGAAGGACTTGATTTACCTGGCAGTGATTTCGATATAATGTACGAAATGATTGACATAGATGTAATACATAATGTAAGGAAGATCAAACACCCAATACATCGTACTACATGTGTTATGGAGAACGACATTAATCATCCGGGATTTACAAGACTTCGATTGGTAGCAGAAAAAGATGGGAAATCGTTCTTAACACCGTGTGCCCGTTGTAAAAGCGTAAACGAATCCCTCTTTGTATCATCTAGTGGTAAAGGGTTATATTTATCTGTTAACCGCTTTCTTCGTAAAATTTGGCATTCGTTTTCGTTTACAAAATTTATGCCGCTATTTTTACACGGTCCGTGTTTTTCAGACGATAGACAGAATTACGATTATGCATATTGTCTACGGAGTAAATATCTACCCCGAAACGCAATACCATGGGGAACCCGTCATCGATGTCAATGGCCCCCTAATTCAGTTATTGACAGGATCATAGATAACGGATGTTTGTTAGTACCTATAGGACCTAAGACTACATCAGATAATGACTTATTATGGAGATTGTCTTTCTCTGTGGCAGAGAAAATGCTTGTTCATTCCTTCAATTTCACTCAACTGTTATGTTACGGTCTACTCAAATTAATGTTAAAGCGTATCGTTAGCACACAAGATGAAGTCAAAGATTTATTGTGTTCTTACTTTTTGAAGACGGCTTTATTCTGGGTTTCGGAAGAAGTAGATATTGACACATTTCAAATATCTGAATTATATCAATTTTTTTCTCTCTGTCTTGATAAACTAATATCATGGGTAAACACCTGTACCTGTCCAAACTATTTTATACCTGAGCACAATATGTTCCTAGGGAAGATCAATTGCAGTAACAATAAGATACTGATATGTGTTCTTGAGAGTATTAAGTGTAGAGGGATTGATGGATTTATACAGAATCTATTTCAGTTTGACAATCAAAATCACCGTTTATTAAGTACCCAGTTTGAGTCTTCGTTCATCATGTTAGACATTCTAAGTTATAGGTTTGTTGAAGGGATGCCTCTTCCCGCACACATCGAATTTTATTACAATGGACTTGCAATGACTGAATCTCTAATAAAGTCCGAATCGTCAGAATTTATAATTGGTTTATGTAAATTGTATAACGCTAAAATCAAACAATTGGCAGCACAACTACTACCATCGCCAAACACAATGGTAAAACCGTACAACATACGCAAATGTTATCATCAACATTATCAAGACGGCACCAAAACAGATGCTGTGTCTGGTTGGTTGTTATACGCGTCGTTCTATTATGTTACAGGAAACTTCAATGTAACACTCAACATAACGGATTATGTACTATCAAGATGTTCACCTGATATGGTGTGTATAGGTTACGGACATACCTGTGAATTACATGTGAATTCTTACAGACACAATGTAAGTTCTGAAGTGACATTTATTGACCGAATGAAGATAGCCGTTGTAAACAATGTCATGTACTTGCAACACTCTTCGTTAATACCAGAAGAACTTAAGTTGGAGGTGGAAGACGAATTCACGATAATACCGCCTGTTGTAATGTCGCACTGCCTTAGATTTCTATGCTATCATCATCTTGGTGATATTTATAACAAAGAACACGCTTTACATGATTTAGATTTAACAGTGAGGGAACAGTATTTAATTGAGGATGATCTTTTTTCTTGTTCAATAACAATACTTGGAGTATGCTTTGAGATATCCGGTGCTAAAGATAAAGCCTATCATTGTTATAAGGAAGCACTGCTATGTAATGATATTTTATCTCGTACAGCAGAACAAAGAAAATCGAAATTAGAAGCCAACACACGTGAAACTTGAGGGTATTAATGAAATATTGAACTTTACTTCATGTATATCAGGATTCTGACCTGCGTATTATTTATTATTTATAGTGTTTGCGATTCATTGACATCATGACACCATGGATGTCACATGTCGAGCAAGATCTGCTTACCCTCCCGAACCAACTGAGATCAACCCGGGTGTTTCGTTGGGTTTGTGTTGCTCAGTCTTTAGTTTTATATGTTGTGTATTGTATACTGTTGTTTGTAGGTCGGTCTTTTCCATTCTTCAGCCATTGAGTTGTCAGTTTATTTTCTACTTATGAGTTAATTTCCCTTTGGTATCTTTCGTCTCTCATTTTGAATATGTTATGCTTTATCAGTTGATAAAGACATAGGTTTTCAGTGTTACGAGAAAGCATTTCAATTTGATCAGCGTATATCTCAAACAGCAAAACTAGAGAATTGAACATGTCTTGCCATCTAAGATATACTTGATCATTTCATTCTTGTAGGCAAATAGATATTCATTTATCCCTAGTTTACTCCATCAGTTTTTGTTTCTTACATGAACCGGGATTTATCTTTTTTAATCGACTATTTCAACTCAAACATCAGTTATCTACAATTTCAGTAATGTACGTAGACAGTACAATTTAATTTTGTATAAATCTACTCTTATATATCATCTACAATAGGGTTCGTTGTGTATTGGGTTCGTTAATGCAATTGATTGATCCTTTTCTTTTAAATCGAATTTACTGAGTTCATGTAACATCAAGTAAGATAAGGAACAAACGATTTTTCATTCGTTAAGTTTGCTTAAATCTGTCAGTTAAAATTCATATTTAACATTATTTAACGTTCAATGGTAGACTGTTGTAAAACAACGTTGTTAAACATGTTAAACAAAATGTCTCTAGTTAATATTTTTGTTTATATTTTCAAAACTTTATTACCATTTTGTGAACTTGTGAGAACTGGTATCAGAATATACGAATTCGGAAGCTGTATATTAAACAAAACAAAATAGTTATTTCAGAAAAAGGAAAGGAACTAAAATGATTAATGTATAACCGATGACATTTAATTAGTTCATGATATTTCTTTTTCAATATTACATCAGCCCTTAAATTCAACATCAAATATAAAATGTACAAATCTATTTTCTTTTTTGTCAAAGTCAAGTGATATTGGTGATTTAAGTGAGTCAAAACTTGTCAGTATATCCTTATGATGTCTGCCATCAGGGGGAAATAACCACAATTCTTTCACCATCAGCATTAGCTTAATACACATTTCCCTTCGAATCTGTTGCCATGCCGTCAATATTCTTATAGCCTTCATTGTCAAATTTCCATTTAACATTACCGTCTAAATCACAACAAAATAGCGTAAATCCGTCACAAAAGAAAAAACTTGTCTCCGTCTACTGTCAAATAGTCGAGATCAGTACCAGGATTTGGAAAGGTGCGCACCACGTGACCCATAAGATCCATTACTACTATATCATTAGCATCAACATATAGTTTATCTTCGCTGCATGATATTCCACAACACTCACCACTGGTTGGAATTGTCCGTACAACGGTGTCTTGTGATATATTTATCATTTGTATGACTTGGTATCTTGTACATCTTACTGCAAACGTGTTATTGTTTACACCTGTTATATATCTTTGTCGGTAATCCATGCATGTCCGGATATCATTAATTTATACAATACTGATAATTAACCTGTCATTGCTTTAATCAGGAAAAACTACATTTAAGCCTACGAAAAAACTAAAATCACAAAAATACTGAACTTAGGGGAAAATCATGACAACGACTTTTTTTATGTATGTCTCTCAATCACTCAACCCCATAAGCACGATATAAAATCAAGCGGAAATATTATGCAAGAATGGTAAATACTAAAACCTTTGATTTTGTTACGTGTATTTCCTGGTCGAAATCATACAACCTCTCGTGTATACGTGCAATATTACCATGATTAAAGAAAAAAGATAAATTCGGAAAGCAATCATACCCGGAAAGCTACTAACTGCAGTGACTTTACAAATTGTATAAAATTAACTACGTAGCTTTTTGTGTATACTAGTTATTTAGGCATAAATTAACTAAGATCGTCACCTCTAAAAGTAGTCGGTGGTTCTGTTTCTGCTTGAGTCAACATATGCCATTTCCTAAAATTCCAAAAGAAATATGATATGAATAGATTTTTACTTTATACACTGTATTACTTCAGTATTCCAACTTTTACCATACGTAAATAATATTAGTAGATATACATAAGATTTAACATTATGAATAGTTAATACCAGTTATTAGGCCAATTAAAATTAATTGATAGATTTTCACATCCGCCCGCCCCTCTGAAATCGCCCCGCCCGGATTTTTTTTTATTTTATAAAATTTCCGATTTCCGGATTTTATTCATGTCTGTTACCGGTAACCTTCCAATATTTCGCTTCATTCAAACTTTCTGTTTCAAAATTTCGGTTTTGATATGTCTTAAAGTAATCTAAACAAAATGATTAAGTCGACATATTCTACTGCTCTATGATGACAACATCATCTACCATGAAACGCAAATCGCGGTTTGTCATAAATTTCTGACATTACAAAACCACGGATTTTTTTTACTTTATGCAATGCAATGACTTTGTGTCAGAAAACTTGGACTGTGAATGATATCCGTACGCAAGAATCGTGGAACACATTTGTACAAAATAATGACTGGATTAAAGACTTTGACACTTGCACGAACTTGTTAGATAACCATCAGAGTTAAACAAACAGTTGACAAACATACGGGCTTATAATAGCTATAAAGCCCTACGATTTACTCCAATTCTGTGGAAAAAAAAGGGTCTTGAGTGGTGTAATGTTTTATCAACATCATTGTCCTATATTAGCTATATATAAAGTTGAATTCTTTTATTTGTCGTTGTTACCCCATGCCGGCTGACGATTGGACCTCGTTATTTTTGTATTATAAATACTTTTTATATTACTTCTACTGTCACGACCTGCAGAGTTTCAAATATCCTTTTTTACATTATCATTATTTTTTTATGATCTGATATTGATATTTTTTACAAAACGATAGCATTCCACGAGTTATAAACGGTTGTGTGAAATTTTAGAAATGCGGTAATAACAATACAGAAAATTCAAAAATAAAAATGTTTCCGTATTCGTAAAAAATTCCAATACGTCAGTGTACCTCATATTTAGTAAAGAACACATGTTTTTCAAATAGAATGATCATGTTTTAAAATGATTTATGATTACATTTAAGTTGTGTAAAAAAAATGTTATAATGTAACCCTAATGAAAGACTCCCAGTGAATCCCCAGGAAATATAGATCAAGGGGTACAATCAAAATCACGTGATGGATATACACACACCGGAAGTAACAGTCGAGCAGACCGCTTGAATGGTAAGTAGTCGTATTTACTTGTTTATATCAATAAAATTTAATCAATAAGGTAGTGCAGTTTTTAGTGGAAAAAGAATGCATTTTTTAATTCATCATCTTTAATTTTGATTTAATCAATCAAATAATTACGATAAATGGTCGTTTGACAGGAGAATAGCCGATTTTCACAAGTGATACCACACATACCCCATTAATTTAACGGATAACACACACGCACACAAACCGAAACTGAAGGTATGTACAAGTTTCAAGCAAAGTCAAATGATGTATTTTACTACATTATACTAAAAACATAAGAATAATTTAATATAAGCCTTAACCTATATAACATTTTAATTGAAAAGCAATCTCTCATCGCTTAAATTTTCTTATATGTCGCGTGGTGTATCTTACAAAACCTGGTTAGAGGTCTTAAAATTTTATACAAGTGAACTCGGAATGGTGTTCTGTTCGACAAATCATGTTGCAACTTTCACGACCTTGATTGTTTATCGAATGTTAATCGACGGGACTTAACGCATTTGTATAACGAAGGGCGAACAGGTTTGATTAACATACAGAACCGAAATCATCTCATTTGCATATCAATATAAATACATAAATTTCAGTTTTCCTACCATAAAAGCATGGCATGATCCAATCACAAGTCGCACAAATGTTGCCGCAAATACTATCCAAAATTTCATTATTTATACGAGATAAACTTAAATAATGAATGGTTTAGACTATAAACTCATGAAGACAACCACTTAGTACGAACTGAATGTCATGATGATTGTTTGTTTTTACGTTCTTTGCGATTAGCTTAAATAATGTGTGTGTGTTATCCGTTGTTTTTTTCGTTGTGTTTGGTATCATTTTTGAAAATTGGATTTTCGACAATAAACCAAGCGTTTATCGTAAAAATTGTTATTGTATAAATCAATAGTGGCGGTGTTGAATTGAGACATGCATTTATTTTGCCAAACAAATCATAAAGAAAACAATTTTATGAAATTTTGATTAAAAATATTCAAAGTGTGTGGTTATCCGTTGAAAAAATATTGAGTGTGTGTGTTATCCGTCGAAAATTTGGAATTGTGTCGAAGTGTTTGCAATAACTGCACGCTTTCTTGCAAAAACAATTGTGTATTTTAAAACTACATACTATCCGACATTCGGTGTGCCAACTTATTAATCAAAATTTAATTGATATAAACAAGAAAATGCAACTACTAACCTTTCAAGCGGCGAGTTCGACTGTAACTTCCGGTGTGTGTATATCCATCACGTGATTTTGATTGTACCCCTTGTAGATATCTTGTAACAAATTTTGCGAAACGTTCTGGAAAATTGAAAGCGCAGTTAACACATTAGTAAAGTTTAAAACAAAACTAAGTACATTCTAGCATTTGGTCATGATTAAAGCTCTTTCAGGTGTGTAAACAATTATTTTACAGTAGTATCAACTCTAGGATAATTTCTATGAGTAAAAGAAATTATTACTGAAATCAGATAGAACTACATATATATTGGCCGGTAAGATGAAGAAATTGCAGTACAAAATGTGCATGACTAACGTTGACAATGGCTTCACCTGTATAATATGTAACATCACTTGAATTTGGATTTTACTTATTTGAACACTGGTAATATACGAAATGTTCTCCTATATATATATGAGCCGCGTCGGATAGAAATCGACCTTATGCAATTCGACGTCAAACCGAGTAACGTTACGATAAAGTTTCACAAGTTTTCATACAGGTAGTTTCTGACGTTATAAAAAAAAAACATGTCGCTTTCTGACAAAACTACGTTTTTTCAAAAAATATTGTGGGGACATTTCGGATCGGATTTTAATGTACTAGGTACCAATAGAAGCAGAATAGCCACAGTTATATTTGTTTGTTTGGATAGATTTTTGTTGTATAACGTTTTCAATGTTTGGTAATATAACCATTATTGTTTTTGTTCAAAAATTTCTTATGTATTTCAACGAAATTAAATTGTAAAAACTGTAACGTTTATACATGTTCATAACATGAGAAACAAAAGTTATGGTCGACAAAACTATGACAAATTACACTAGTATACTTTAGACGATTCTGCGTCTTTTAACTCTGTACTGGTGAAAATCCAACATAATATATATATGCCTTCCCTTTTTTTAGTGGGGTTTTATATGAAATTTGTAAAAAAAAAAGATATACGGGGAAACCTTACAATTTTAATCTGATTAAATCGAGCCTTTAGCTAACGTATTCCATACATATAGGACAAAACTAGTATATTATTTCTGATAAGTTTAGTAAAAAATACCGATATAAATCTTTCACGGAAACCGCTTTATCCGGTCCGACATGAACATTTTCAAATTATCTGATAAAAAAATTCTTCCTGAATCCTGTCCTTTTCGAAATAACATATTTCTCAACCTTAGTATCAGTTCTGGCTAACAGGAATACATTGTTTTGCTAAGGTATGTACTTCCTAATACGTTCTACATATTGAACTATTTTTACGTTCACGATCTATTTTTACATTTTATACAAAGTGAAAGTAACACCAGTCTTAACATGTTTAAAAAAATAATTGTATGCAATTCTTAAGCTTAACTAAACTTAAGTAATATTCTGAAAAACTATTTCTGGTAGTATAAAACAAAATTTGTGCTGTATTGCAAAACTTCGCTACACACAGTGAGACACGCAAAAACAAAAATAGGTCAAAAGTTATTCATATCATTGTACCGTTGCATTTTGAACAATCTAAAAAGAAACAACATCACAACTATACAATATTAAACAAAGACCAACCCGTGCTCTATGTTGATTTCGTACTATGTGCGTGCAATTTATCTGTTCATATCTATTCAGAAATTTAGAAATGTACGTGTTGCGTGTAATTTAGGTTCAATGACATTTCTATTTAGAAATTGAAAGAAAGAGGGAAACTTTTGCATAATACATGTGTACATGTATTTCGAAAACTAATAACTTTCAAAATAAAACCTTTTAAACCCCCTTTTTTTTATCCCGACAACTTTAAAATTAGTATTCGGGCAATAAAATTCCCGATCTATGCATCGGTGGGTCTTACAATTTTGCGTCCGTCCGTCCGTCTGAGTGATTTAGGTAACAATTTTGAAAGATGTAAGCTGTGATGTCGGATTAATAAATAATAAACCAAAATTTCATCTAAAAAACCCGTTTATTTTGAAATTTGAACTACTATAATTTAAAGAGATAGTATTTGGGATATTGATCTATAGGTTACAAATCACTGTTGAACTATTAAATGTATTATGGCAAAAAGCGCGACAACCAGTCGTATCGAAAAATTCTTTTGGTTCAATTTGTCATTAATTCCATTCCTTTTTAATGTTGTGGTAAATTTCTACCTTATAGCGAGAGCAAGAAATATGTACACTCCAAATATGTTAGTGCATTCGTTAACTCAGAACAACAATATGTTCAACTAACCGTATTTAAAGAAGTTTGGAATGCATGTGTCTCTCATATTCAATTTATGAAACCAAAGACGGATCTGTGTAAAACGTGCTTTCAGTTGAGGGATGATATTTCCGGATCTATTTCAGAAGACGCGAAATAAGTGAAAACTCAAAAATTAATTGACCATATACAGTCTGCGCGGACGCAGCGTGAATATTATACATTATGTTTATACACAAAGATCACGTGATGAATTTAGTTGGCTGAGTCTCCAATAGGAAAGTACAACACTCCATGTTCAAAATTTTTTGAAAATGTTCATTACACTATTGACTTTTCACAATATATAAACTTGCAACATTCGTCCCAAGAGGTTGGAGCTCTTTACTTTTTAACGCCTCGAAAGGTTCAAATATTTGGAGTTCGCGATAAAAACTTTCCAATGCAAACGAATTATTCTATTGATGAGCAACAAACAATCGGGGAAATTTGAAGTCGGACACATGGACCCAATGCTGTTTTAAGCATGCTCCACCATTATCTGCATGGTAATACTTACGATGAAAAGACGTGTCATTTTCATGCTGATAATTCTGTGGGACAAAACAAAAATAAAACTACTTTACATTATCTGTTGTGGAGGTGCGCAAAGGGTTTACACAAAACTATAAGTTTGCATTTTATGATTGCTGGGCACACAGAATGTTTATGTGACGCATGTTTAATTTTGGCATGTTGAAAAAGAAATTTAGAAAGTCGGACGTAAACACTGTATCACAAGTGGTTAAAATGTTGACAATTCTGCCAAATGCAATAGGTCAGAAGTTTATAATGAAAATGACGATGACGAACACAGCTTAAAGTGGTACAGATGGGGTAATTTCTTCACTAATTATTTCAAACCACCCAGAGGTATAGGAAAATTCCATCACTTCCGATTTACCAGAGTCGTATTTGCGAGAGAAACTCTTGATCAACCGGAGAAAAGACTGGCTTTGCTTAAGGAAAGCAAAAACGTACCGGAGTTGCTCACGACACTTCCAGAAGTTATTCAGCCAGCAGGGCTGACAGAGAAGAGAATGCATTATCTGTACAATGAAGTCCGTCCTTTTTTCCAGTATAATTTCCGTGACGAATTTTGTCCTCGTGCTTCAGAGGAGTAACATTTCACATGTACTGGTTACAGTTGGATTGAAAACTAGACAATCATTTATGTTCTCATTGTAACAATCTTATAAAATAAATTAAATATTGTATACAAATGCATGTTTTCGTGGCTCTCTCTATAACGAGAAAAGGACCGATAAAGAATAAAATTAATGCACGATAATGCTAATTTCACGACGTTGTCGTAATATTCTGAAGTTAAATATATGTAGCCGTCACAACTTTGAAATAGCGAAACTTTTAAAAGAAGAAAGCTAGAGTAAAACGGTTTTTTGCATTCAAATTGTATGACTATAAGCAAAATTAATATGAACAAAACTCAAATTGAGATTTTTTTTGCATAAGGTCGATTTTTATGCTGATTAATATATGTCTTAATGTTGATATTACTTCTGTTTTTTTCTGAAGTTCCATTTTTCCCCAGAGAAAGTTGACCTCAAATGAATTGTATGTCTGATCATAAAACTCATCGCCTTTTCAAGTACTGTGGATTCATTTGTTTTCGTGGTTACCAATTTTCGTGGATTGCAGAAAACTTTCCTTTTCATGGATAAGTAATTTCGTGGTTTTGCCAAAGGTTGCATACAACCTGATGGACAAGTTACAATTCGTTGAACATTTAAATTCGTGGTGTACCTGTACCCACGAAAACCATGAAAATTGGTATCCAACGAATAATAATGAATCCACAGTATTTATTCATCTAGGGCTCTCAAACACAATTTAGGTCGCATAAACTTTATAAACATAATTTTAAATAGAGTGAAATTATTAGGCATCACTAGCTTTTACATTTTTCTCCTATATTAATTTCGTTATTTATCAAGATTATAATGTTTTGGCTTCCATAGATAGATCTATGTCATGAAAAAAATATCATGCAAATAATACCGAGCGTCACTGATGAGTCTTTTGTAGACGAAACGCGCGTCTGGCGTATATACTAAATTTAGTCCTGGTATTATGAGTTTATCTGTACAAGGGCACGTATTACAATTACCTACTCTGTCTGATAATGTTGATACATATTCATTACCAAATCATTGTTTTCAATACTATTCATTGTAATGGTAACAACTTTCTTTTAGGGAACTATCCCATTTTCTTCCATCAACTCAATCATTACAAAACAAATCATTTAGGCATGCAATTCATCGATTGTTACTTTGATTGTATGTTTCTACTTGCATTAAAAATGGTGAGCTCAATTTTCTTAAGCATTTAGTATTAATTTAATGTCACCTTTTTTTAATTATTAAAATATATTTTCTATTTATTGCTATATCAAAACATCAAATAATATGCATCTTAGTTATTGCTGGTTCATTAAAGCCCTAGTCCCAATGTCACTTTTCGGCAATCACGTTACGCTACGTTTTCAAAACGCAGCGAAACTGCAATAACCTAACGAATCGTACCGATCAGTATCTAAAACGGCTATTTACGTAGTTATGCATTGATTGGTTCGTGATCAGTCACGTGTGTATAGGTCTACACAATACAAACGTGACCAAAAAGTACAAACGTAATAGGAATCGAAGAAAAGTGCAATAAAACGTAGACGGAATGTGAATATACGTAACAGAATGTAAAAAATCGTTATTTGATTATAATTGCTAGGTGTCATTACGTTAAAGTACGTATCTGCCACGTCTTATTTGGTTTTTGAACGGTATACTACGTATTATGGTCCGCTTTACTATGTTTCATTTCGCTATTCTAGCCATTATAACGTTTTGATGCGTATTACTTCGCATGTTTTTCCTACATATAATTAAACCATGTATATTCATATTCTAAAATATTTGTAAGCCTAGGAACAAGATGGACAGAAACGGATGGAATTGACAAATTATGGATTATTGTTACACATACACAGTTTACAATTGAAAATGTTTTTAAAAAAGGTGCAAAAATAGACAAATGGATCGCAAATTGCGCAAGATATGGGTAAAAGAATTGACAGGAAGAATATCTCGGATGAATTGCGATTTTTCCTTCGCTACAATTTTGAGAGTTGATCCAACCATGTTTAAGGAAATTTTAATATAAGATTACCACAAAGGCTATAAAAGAAAGATACATGGTACCAAAAGTCCTTGCCAGTTTGTCATAAAGAACTTGTAAGTCTTCTACAAATGGCTACAATGATAAAGGATTCCATTCTTTAGTTTTATTGCACTTATTAGACACAGAGTGGACATTAGAATTAAAACGACAATGTGCAACGTAAAACATTTCAATAGTTATCAAAGGTACCAGGATTATAATTGAGTACGCCAGACGCGCGTTTCGTCTACATAAGACTCATCAGTGACGCTCATATCAAAATATTTATAAAGCCAAACAAATACAAAGTTGAAGAGCATTGAGGACCCAAAATTCTAAAAAGTTATTTAACATGACATTGAAAGCATTAGCAAGGTCCAACCAAGACTTTCAATTTTGTTCATTTGCCCAAACAAAAATGTTTCCTAAAAAAAAAACGAACAAAAAAATCTTACTTTTAGAGTACACAAATATAAAGATATTTTGACAGACAAAATGTAATTGAAATGACAGATGATTTAATGTTGATAAGATATAAATGAGTGTACTTTTGTTGAAGTCTATTGTTTTATTGTTAGTAACTTTGCTCCCTCTCTGCATCTCTGTCTTTTCTGAATTGTATTTATTAATAATGCCGTTTTAAAAATCAGTAATTCTGCATAGAGACACGTGATACTGTTTACAATAAACGTGCAAAACCGTAGTAAAACGTTCGAAAACTGAAAAAAAATATAATACAAACACGTAGTATTTATAAACGTATTAAAAACCTAGCTATCGGTCTCTGTATTATTATCCAAGCATGCTTATTGTTTTGCCGGCCGAAAAAGATAAAATAAAAAAGGTTTCGCTCCATTCGGGAATCATACGATTTTATTAGTCTGGTGTCTTACCTTGATTTGTCTTCTTGAGGTGGCGGGGTTTAATCTTAGGTGCCCCTTATACTTCTCACTTGTTGCAATTTTGTCTGCAACTATTCGAGTCATAGTTGCGTTCCATATCTATTCATGTTACTTGTTTTACACTTTGTTGTCAAATTTACTGGTTACCCGTGTGATGATTAATAAATTGAAAACTATATATAGTTTACCTCGGTTACCATCCATTAGAGATTTTTCTGTTATTGATGTAAAATAATCTAAAATATTTTAATTAGGAATCGAATAAAATTAATCTACATGTACACAAGTCTTGTAAAAACTTACATCGGATAAGTATGTTTGTTTTCCTTTATCACGTTGATGACTTAATATATCCTAAAAGAGGGACGAAAGATACCGGAGGGACAGTTAAAATCATAATTAAAAAAAAACTGACAACGCCATTGTTGAAAATGAAAAAGACAAACAGACAAACAATAGTACACATGACATAAGACATAAAACTAAATAATAAGCAACACGTACCCTATCCGAAACTAGGAGTGATCTCAGGTGCGCCGGATGGATAAGCAGATCATGCTCCACATGTGACACCCGTCGCGTTGCTGTTGTTATGACGAATCTGTTAAATAGTCTATTGCAGTAGGTCACATTCATGAAAGGGAAAGGGATTGTAGTTACGACGCAAGGAATATATCCGATATCATCTGTGAAACGGTTATTTCATATTGGTCAACCAACTCGTGATTGCGTGCGTAACGAAGGGATAATTTCAACTTCACCTTTTGGAACTCGAGGTTTAATAGCTTCCTTGTGAGCAGCAACCCTTTATCAAAAAAGTCATGATAGGAAATACAAGCACGGGAACATCGTATCAATTGGGAGATATATACATGTACCCCGTATGAGGGTGGTGATGGACTGTTGCTACTTAGAAATGGAAACAAAATCACAATTTGAAAGCTGATATCATCTCTTTTGTCGTAAAGTATTGTGTTCAACCGACCCTCATTGTCAATTTATAGATGTAAGTCTAGCTTTGTCATTTGGTTATTATTGAAGTGACTATAACTTGTCATACTTAATTGCAATATCAACAGTGAAATCGTATTGAATTATTTGCATGGGTAACATTAGTGTCGAACATCGTCTACTTTGAAAATTATTTGGTCACCATGTTTTACGTTACTTGAAATTATTACGTATCCAATTCAACAAAGAAAAACAATGTTTGAATCTATGTTGTGTCAAGGTAGAACAATTACTGAAAACACCTGTATCCACTCTTTATTCGACTTCATTGTAAAACATTTATAAAATATACGTCACACGTCGACCCAAGATGTCAATGTAAACTGCATGGTTATAGCAGATAAGTCGTTATTTAGAGTGCGAGAGACTGTTTCTAATATATATACTGTAGAAAAGATGAAATAAAAATGTTCAAAAGGTACAAAAGACACACTTCAATGGACATTTGAAATATTAATTTTTGATTAATAACTCAATGAATACATGTCGAGTCGTTGTTAACACCCTACAGCGGCCAACGTGTTTAAAATGTTGCTTACGAATGCCAAAATATAAACTTTTCTATCAAATTCTTAAGCAAACAGTCTGTTATCTAAACTTATATGGTTTTTGATTTCATTTTAATGAATATGTTGTCAATTTTTAGGGGTTGGGAGGATTTTATTAACAATAGAAAAGTTGAGAATATTGATTATATAAGGAATTCCCATTACAATTTAATCGTAGTTTAGCAAAGAAGTCAACGACGGCTGTGTGGTTATGTCACCTCAATTTTCAACTTTATTTTGAAGCGATAAATCATATATCTGAATTGAAAACTAAAAACATTGATAATTGTAAAAAAAATATACTGTAAAACACAGGGTTGGGAGGTAAAATACACAATTAAACACACAAGTTATAATTGTTTAATCTATGCACATCGTTCAATGTCATTAATAATCAATCGATATTAATATACAACCAAAGTGTAAAGGTCACGTGATGACCTATATAGTTGGAAATGGTATTCGATTGACCAAATGTATTATTACGACCGAAACAAATGATAATACCCTCTTTTGTTCTTTGTGAGATAGATATGTTTTTCAGTAAAGAATGTTACGATTTCATAAAAAAACATATATCAAACCAGCCTCAATCATATCTAATTAATTGGGAAACATTAAATTGTTATGTCATTTATTTCATGATAAGCCGGTCATAAATCAATAAAGTCGATAAAATATGAAATGCGGTTAAATGATATTTTATTAAGTAAACAAGTGATTGTTGTTTTGCGTCCTATGTATGTTTTTTCCTCATTTAATAGCATATGTTTCATTACTGTTATTAATTATATTTAAGGAGGTGTTGGGACACTCAGTTTGCAGCTTTCCGCATTGAACCACTTGCATTTACCATATCTCTCTCTGCAGATTGCATTTGTCGAGTAGCAATGAAAAGTCGTATCTGGAATCTTGCAGTACGCAGATTGTGTGCCGAAATCCTATAAAAAAGCATACATTTTTATGTTATTCATTGAAATTCAGGTATTTGCCGAGGCAAATTACTTGAAATCTACTAGACTTTAATCCTATTATCCAACACAGTCTAGTACATGTCAGAAACGAATTTTACTCTGAGATGGTAATTTAACATGAGAATAGTCTGAATAATAAATTATTTAGTTATTTAAGTTCTTGCAATCGATTTTTTAACTTACTCACTGTGTTTAGTTAAGTACTATTAAGCCCATTCAATTTTGTCTTCATACATGTATGTACATGTCAATGACACCTGCTGAAAAGTTAAGACACAACAAAATCCTTATTGAAACTCCCTGTTTTTGGTAGATGTATATTTATTTGTATTCATTAGTTGAGTTAAGCCTTTTCCCGCTGATTTTTATAGTTTGTTCAAATATTGTACTGTTGTGCCACTTTACGAGGTAAGGAGATGATTAAGAGTTGTTGTTTTGTCTCTGTGTAACTAATTTGATTTTCGTTTTAATTTTTTGTTTGTACATAAATTGGGCCGATTTTTTCTCGTTTAAATTGTTTTACGTTTGTCATTTCGGGGTCTTTATTGACTATGTAATATTGACTTTGCTCATTGATGAAAGCCGTACAGTAATCTATAGTATGTTAAATTCTGTTTCATTTGATCTTTTGTCTTATTGGCAATAACACTTCGTCTTCAATTTTATATTTAATCGAAATGTCTTAATATTACTGATTTGACAAAAGTCTGAAAATTGATTAAAAAAATGAAAATGAGTGTAGCCTTTTGTTGTTTGAGCAGTTTTAATCAACAAAACGGTTTCGAAAATAAATTGTGTAACCTTAAAGGGAAGGAAATTGAATGGGATCTTCTTTTAATTTGTTTTTTATCAATGTATGTGGATATGTTTCTCTACATATATTCTCTATAATTTGTAGCCAACTCTGTCATCTTATACATGTTATAAGCAAGGATCGTTTGTGATTTCAGGTATTGCCCTTTAAAAAATACAAGAAAAGAAAAGGCTATTATAGTATATTATCTACTACTACAATAATATTTGCAATAACGGGAGAAATTTAAATCACTACACACAAAACATACCAGGTGCAAAATCGATACAAAGCATATAAAAGGGTATTTTAACTCGTAAGTCGAAGACTAATAAAAACTATATAGGAAAATCAATCACAACGAAAAGACCAAAGATGTCTTCAAAACACAGCATAATAAACAAAATACGGAGCAAACTAAACGTTATAGGTGGTAATATCTGTGAATTCGTTAAAGATGTATTCAGAGATGTGTAATGCATCTTTCCACACTATAAGATATATCATGGAGTATTTCGAGGACATGGTGGAGGAATCCAGATTGCTCGGGAAATATCACTAACCGTCTGTTAAATGTGTACATGTAAGACAGTTTACAATCTTTATCAAATTATATCTGAGTTATTAATTTGCCACAAGATACTTGTTGAACTGGATAGTTAAGTTTAAATATTTTACTTACCGTGCATTTACGATCACAGTTTCTTTTATATGTGTTCATTCCAGTCCCTAACAGGTAGTCCCGAACCAAAGGCATTGTCGCAAGATCTTTGACGTTATAAACAATATTTGAAGAAAGGCTTCGTAATCCATCAGTGTCAGTTTTAAATCCTGATTGAAATATGTGATAGAATCAGTGGTTGAATAACAAACAGCAGTACCTTTCTTTAATGAATCAAGAAACAACATAAATCTGTCCACACTGGTTTTGAAGATACAGTTTCAATTTTGAAGTCGATATGATGTGATCGATTTCTTTGAGATGGTTCTTAACTGACATTTCATATAGCAAGGAGAGAAAAAATTCATTTATTTATACAATGCAAGTCGTATGCAATTAATATAATTGCATTTGAATCAAGTCGTGGCAACCTCAATTTTGACAGAGTGAAACGTGGCTATTGATTCACGTTTTACCTTAAAAACATCAAAATATTGAAAATGGCCCAAATTCTCTTATAAACCTAACTTAAATACATTTCTAAATTTGATACATAATGGTTCTTAGAGCCTAAGTTGGATGTACTGTATTCAATATACCATATATTATTGGTGTTTTTGTTGTTGTTGTGTAATAATCATCCTTTCTTCATTTTATGGTGTATATTAAAAGAAGTTATAAATACAGTGCTGACCTTCCAGAAGGGTCCTCTTGTTGTATTATCTAAGATATGTTCGATTACCTGATAAGACATATTCCTCTCCAATTGTAAGGCTAATGGAACAGAGGCCGTCATTTCCCGACGTTTCAACTATAACCTCTTTGCCTTCCTTGATGCTGGTAGGTCCCTGTAATATTAAATACTCTTGAACTTTTTTTATCTGACCGTCACTGGTTAGTATTGCGTGGACGAAACGCGTCTTGAGTATTAAATTATAAACCTGGTACCTTTTGATAGATATTATGTGTGCATGTGTTTCTCTGTCCTATTTGTTCTCCAATTTATTTGTGATGTAGTACCGTCATGTAATGTTGTCATTTTAATGTTATATTTAACATTGCAATAATAGCGGGAGGTTTGGCCATCCAGAAAACCAGATTCAACCCACAATTTTTTTTTAAATGTCCTGTATAAAGTAAGGAATTTGCCATTGTTATATTATAGTTCGTTTTTGTGTGTGTTACATTTCAGTGTTGTGGCTTCTGTTGTGTCGTAGTTCTCCTCTTATTTTTGATGTGTTTCTTACAGTTTTAATTGTAGCCCGGATTTGTATACTACTGTTACCTTTATTGACGGTAATAGGAAGGACTCAATCGTTATGCAATGTATGAATCTTTGCATGAGGCTTTAATACTAGTTATTATTCATAACTTATAACAGATCATAATCAAAATTTATTTGTAAATAGTTCGTTGGAAAATAAACCGCCGTTTAGAATACAAAGCTTACCATAATATTTCAAAATGCGTTCATCAAAACGTTCTGAGCAATTGATAATCAATTTATAACATGACCTTGACTCCATTTTGGTGTACTAATAATATAAAACAGCACATAATCTGTCCAATTCTGAATTGGCAAATAACACCAAAATATTTTTATAAGTAAAATATGTATTTTGCTATTTTACCTTCAATTTGTGGATGACATGTATACTATATTTATACACAGCGAAGTTATCACTAACATCTCCAGGTGGTCCATTTATCTTGGTGACACTTCTTACTGTCCCATGTATCACTGAACAACAAAACATAGTATTTACATAACAACATATGCAGACATAGCTGTACGATTGAAAGGGAATAGTTACATGTAAATGCTATTTCATTTTATTTCTATATACTTAAGTAAAATATAACAGTGCCAAATAAATTCCTCATAGATACAAGGACTAAATTTTGTATATTCGCCAGACGCGCGTTTCGTCTACAAAATACTCATCAGTGACGCTCAAATTTAAAAAAGATAAAAAGGCAAAATAAAGTACGACGTTGAAGAGCAATGAGGACCAAAGTTCCTAAAAGTTTTGCCAAATACAGCTAAGGTAATCTATGCCTCAGGTAGAAAAGCCTAAGTATTTCAAAATTCTAAATAATTGTCCAAATGTTTTTTCAACGTTGAAGAATATATAATCACTTCTATTGTATATCCTAAGATATATAGTTATATGTATTGTATATTATCTTCAAATGCGTCTTCATTAGTACAATCGGTTCTAAGTTTGTATCTATAATTAGGTATGTGAATGTGAATGTGTATACTCAATTGATCAAAGCTCTGTATTTATACCTCATGAAGAGCTGCATAGACACATTTTGCAGAAAAAAGGTCGGGATTTTATCGGAAGAGCTTTGTTTATTCCCAACATGTATATTTTATATGAGGCACTACAAAACAAAGCACGTATGACATTGTAGAAGGTGATATTAAATAACCTCAGCCAGAAATGTTTTTCATATGTTTGAGGCAATGTTAGTAATATTATTTTCGGTTGATTCAATGTCGTCTTTTTAAGATCGGGTTTTTATTATTTTATGTATATTCGTTATGAGAAAAAAAATTATAAATTAATTCAATAGATTGGTTCTTAACAAATATATTGACGTTAAGGAAGGTGGAAAAATCAACTGCGATGACAAATGAATGTACGAAGGAAAAACACATATGCTGTACTCTGACACTCAGAACACACAAAAAAGTGTTAAAAAGTGTTGTGAAAAGTGCAAAAACAAATTTACCCTCAGTTCACGTGGTACGTTACTTGTGGCCGCACGTCGTTATTTTTTTTAATTCATTTTTTAACATGAAACAAGACAACGCTATCTTGAATTTATTAATAATAGAATTAACACAATGGTTATACAAAAGATACGATGGATAGAGCAAATAGATTTACAGAAATTCCTTAACAGAACCAAATACTTTACTGCCTATCACTTATCGATTAACAAACCCTATAATATATATATATATATAAGATGTAATTTACTTACCAAAATAACTGTGACAAAATTTTACTTGCGGATGCTCAAGGGACGGAGAGCATCCAAACACACTACCGAACACATAAAAAGAAAAAAGCAACAATCCACCGGACAAAAACTGTAAATACGACATTATGAATTGTCTAACTGTTTATGAACTATGTTTTTGCGTTTAAATATCTACTTATGACAAATATATTGTAATAATTAATTGTTAAGAGGTCACAAACAACATGACATAATGTGATCAAACTACAAACATGATCTACAATAAATTATGGAACACCGGTCCTTATACAATTTAAACACCTGGTGTTATGTAACAAAAACGTTAACAAATAAAAACCACCTTGAAAGATGTTATTGTAAAATTAATTTGGGGCGTGAACAAAAAAATGAATATAGACCAATAATATCATATATATATATATATATCTGTTGAAAATAAACAAATTGAATAACAATTATGCTACAAAATAAAAATAAGAAAAAACTGTTTCGTTACTGTTTTATTTCACGTACACTTCTCTTAGATTAATTCATTTTCCCAGTACACCAATTGCGATAGACATTTGGGATCAGCTAACATATATTCAAAACGAAATTTGGATATTTCTACATAACCATGGAAAACATTAATAAAAGTGATTTGAAAGCTATTGTTTCCTATCTTCTTTGTCACTCTTATTTAGGCAGTTGTGTTGCTTTGAAAATTATCGCAATACATTTGCATAAAGGATAACATTTGAAATTGAAATGGGGAATATGTCAAAGTGACACCAACCCGACCAAAAAGCAGATAACAGCCGAAGGCAAATATTGAGCCTTAAACTCAGCGAGAAAATCCCGCACCTAGAGTAGGTCCTCATCTGGCCTATAAATACAATGGTGTACTAAATGGAAGTCACACTTAACTCTAAAACATATAAATGAATTAAAATTAAAAAAAAAAACATATAAGACCTTAAAAAAAACGGAAGCTAAGGTTAAGACAGGCGCAAATAGGTTGCGGGGTTAACATGTTTTGTGAGTTCTCAACTCTTCCCCTATACATCTAGATAATCAGATAATGAAGAATAAAAAAGACTACATAGTTATATGTACATTCAAACTCAGATTAATAGAAGTTCGGGTCCGATGTTAGAAAATGTAACAAAACGCACTGAGTGTTCATTTTGAAGTTCAACATCTGTAAACGAACACTTTTATCATGTTTTAATTTGTAGGAGTTATTTACCGAAACACTGGGTTTTTTTTGTTGATGCATCAAATCTTATAACGGAGTCAAAATCGTATATATTGTTTTTAAATTACTCGTTATATTCCCGAAAGATACTGATTCCTTTTGACCGAAGAGAAGCGAATAAACCATATGATCGTTATTTTCCCTTTTGTTTCAGAAATAAATGATGAAATATATTTATCACACACACTGCAAGTACTAAAAATATATAAGAACTTGAATTGTTGTCAAATGTCATGTTCTTTATTTTGTCTTGTCGGCCATCCACTCCTAATCTTGTTTTAAAATATTTGAATTAACCAGTGCAACATGTTTGCCTTATTCGGACTGTTAGCAATCTATTGATACAACTAAGGCTGTTGAATCATTTTTTATGTAAGTCAATTTATTCCAATGAATCATGTTTTATCTTAAATGGTGACGAATTGATATTCCTTTTTTTTTATTTATAAACATACTAGTTATATGTCATCTAGTATGTTTAATCAAATAGTTTTCAAATTGTGGTACTAAAAATATAAAAAAAAACATCATGTAAAAAATTGAAATTCTTATATAATTGGCTTCAACAAGGACTAAATAGTAAACAATCTTGTAAACTTGCAACCAAAATGAATTTCCAGTATGTATCTATTATCTATTTAAACAAATAATGGAAAGAAGGGAAAATTATAATGATAATTTTGTTGTTAGGGGTTCTAGTTATAAGTACATTCTCACTGTAACATAGGATATATTTCTTACGTTTTTTGAATTGTTGAATGATTTACATAAACAAATAGCAATGTGTACCTTAAAACGAAGGAGTGAAAGTCATATTCTCTAGCACTATTACTAGTATTCTTGTTTTCTTCCGTCCGTACCTACAAACTATATTGACAGCATCGTGTTAGCAAATTGATATGTTCGGAAATTACAGAAATATTGAGGGCAAGGTCAACGGTCGAGGTTGTCTTCTATGTTTTGATCTTGAGTTGTTTGGTTTTCTTTCTTAAACTCTAAACGATAGGTACAAAATAACTGGTGCACACTGTTTGGTTATTTGGATGAGCATATGCTATTTTATATTCGAAACATTTCAATGACATCCTATATAAGTTGGTGTATTGTAATTTGTTTCAATTAAATGTCTTACCATTTAATACTAGATTTGCCTTTGAGTAAATGTTTTCCTATTTTTTCATTCAAAAGTATAATTGACAAAACAGTTTTGGCAACAGCAGATGACATTCCATCTTCAGACACCCAAACTATCGTGGAATTGATTTTTTTAGCACTCATTTTCCTATACATTTTTTTGGATAACTCTACAGAAAAAATACCTCCAATTGGGATTAAATATTCATCGATTGGTTGTTTAAAAATAGATGCAACTAAAAAGCTTGATACGTGATTATAAAAATAGCAGATACGTGAGTAACATTTATTCAAATATTGTCCATGTGTTTACGGAATTGGCATGACACTTAGTTTACAACTGTTATCATTGAACCAGCTGCATTTTCTGTTTCTCTTTTTACAGATTGCGTGGTCCGAGTAACATTTTATAACAAAGAAAGAAAATGAATCAGCAATATTTGGCGTCTTACAGTAGCTAGATTTTGTGCTGATATCCTGAAAAATAAAAAAAAATACCAAGTTTAAGTTAATTATAAGGTGTTCTTCCCTTTATTGAAATTCATTAATCCATTATGTTATAAAGGAACCACGAAATTCATTTAATCTGTATTTTTTAACCAATACATGTATAAACTCCCACATTTCTCTTATGTAAAAATTATTTTTTTAGTCAGAGGTGCGTTCAAGGTTCCTGAGGTATTAATCTGCCGCGTAAATTGAGAAAGGGAACAAACACGAATACCAACAAATATAAATGCAAACACAAGATGAAACACACCAATGAAAAATCATTCTTATAGACAGGTCTTTCCAATTATCTGCCTTAGTTTGTGATGCGACTCCTAGGCGTCGTGGTAGTAGCGATCGCCATTACAACCGTGAAAACTAAATGTAAACAAGATATACATCTATCTCTCAGAACGCATGCATTTAACGTAAACACAAGAATGTGAAGCGTACTTGATCTCGGTAAATAACAAAATAAATAATAAAGTAATTAGATAAGTAATGGAGATTTAAATTATTAAAAGTATAAGTGTGTTTTAGGCCAGGTGTCCGGTGTCCTAAAATATAACTCACGGTATTTGATACGTTTTAACCCAGACAAAATATATATGAATGTTAATACCCAGGTTACAAATCGATTAAAATACATTGATTGTTATAACACATTCATAAATGAAAATAAAATGTCTTGCCGGGTCAAATGTGATAAATCCGAAAAAACAGGACCTAAACTTCAACAATCTTCTAATCCGACGGTCCTATAATTCGACAGCATGCTTTTTTTTCAGGCGCGCGGTTACTTAGATAATCTGAAGAAAAAAAAACATACTTAAGGGGGTACCCAACACTATACCCCCAAAAAATCCTGTCGTTTAATTTTTCTTAATTTTTTTTCATTGATAAACTAGGCCAACCTAAACATCTTGTAAAAATTTTAAAAGATTTGAACCATAGGTTTAAAAGATTTGGCAACTCAAATATATCATCTTTTACATACTAGAATCGGCCAAAATTGGAAGTTTCTCAAATATGGGTATGGGGTTAAATATGTTAAAATTTTTAAAACTTTATCCTAAATTGACAATAGCATAGCTAATAATGATAGCTGATGTAAATATTAGGTCACTGATACCCTTTTCTTTATTCCAGATTTTAAATTTTGACCGAAATTTAATAGGGGGTGTCAGAATCAGCCCCGAAAAGTGAATGCTGTGCTTCTAGTATTTGAAGAAGAATATGTTTTTGGAAAAAAAATGTGTCGTTTAATTTTTTTTAAAAACTAAGCATTTGGAGTGCTATACTAGTCGGTTGCTCTTACAATTTTTTTTTTTAATTTAACCGTTAGATTTTTTGGTATTTAAGTTTAAAGTACCCCCCACCCTCAAATTGGTTCATTAAATAAGGGCAAAATCTATTCAAAAAGTACAAAATGGCCATATGTTTTTTTCGTCTTTTGAACTAGACCTTAGATATTTGGCATGTGGATGTATCATCACGGGGTTAAGTGTCTTGCATCATGGTGACCTTATTGTGACCTTCAAACGTGACCTCAAGGTCAACTTTATGTTGTTTTTTCATGAAAAACACAACCATGTAGGCCATAACTTCTTCTCCCTTGACCTAGGTCTTATGTTTTTGGCATATGGATGTATCATAATGAGGTAGTGTGCCTTCGTAAAATTGTGACCTTCATGTGACCTTGAAGGTTGACCCCGATGATGATAATGTGTTTTTTGTAAGAAACACTTGTATGGGCCATGACTTTTATGTAGTTATGAATTCATATATATTTTACCAAATCATATTACACAAGCTTTAATCGACCATACAACAATAAAGACACATTTTATGACATGTCAATCCATTCCATGAACACGGAATACATAATGGACATGTAGTCTCATAAAATTGTTTGAAAAGGGAATAGTTTCTATTGAAGCGCGCACTGTACGTACTTAACTACTCAATAGACAGCAAGGTCAAAATTTCCTAGTAATCAAACAATAGGAGGGGTTATGCCAAATATATACCAATAATGGGACGGACGGAAGGACAGACGGACAGGGGTAAAACAATACCAGCCCCCTTGACATTCAGTTGCAGGGGCAAAAAAAGGATGTAACTGATTTTTGATTTGACACGTCAAAAACCTATGATACATAGGGAAAAGCTTTAAAGTTGGCAGATGCTTTACATGAGCAAGATTTTCAACTTATTGGTCTACAGATTCAAAAATACAAAAAAATACAATTCAAAACTTAAGAACAAAACTATTCGTGCAAAGAATGACGGCTCATGAGAGATGAAATAGCGCTGACTGTGCAAAATCCTTAATAATATACTGTGAAATCAAGTTCGTTAAACATAGAGCTGACTGTGCAAAATCCTTAATAATATACTGGGAAATCAAGTTCGTTAAACATAGAACTTTTTTAGTATTTCTGCAGAGGTTATGAAAATAAGATACAACTGGTTTTTAGTTAAATGCACGGCAGTTACAAGTTTCACATTATATTTTGGGCCCCTTGTTATTATAGAGAACGATTACTCTATTCAGTAATAATCTTGAATTGAGACTTGAGAAGAAAGAAAAATCACTTGTCACTTGCAATATAACACCACACTTTCTTTTTTATATTTATTTCAAAATTGCATTTGATAAAAAAAAAATTCGGAAAGATACACAAAAATGACAAAAGCACAATAAAAGAAAAATAAAAAGTTTTGCTATCCCTTCGAAATTCATTGATAATGCAAAAATAACATGTTCTATTTATATCATACTTGTGTAGTTTCAGTTTCAACCACGATTCTAAATAAAGATTTTTCTTTCCCTATAATTGCGGACGGAATAGAAGACACCCGTTTATTGTCTACACCTGTCAAGATAAAGGTTGAAAAAAGATACTAGAAAGATGTAATATTTTTTTATTCAAATGAATATGAAAGTGCATACATGTGTGTATTGTCTTTTGGACTGAATAGGATGTTTTTTCTTCTTCTTGTCTTTGTTCCATGACGTGTTTATGCTGCACTGGTGGTTGATTACCCCCCCTCGGTATCTTCTTACTTTTTACATGAATATAAATCATGTTATAAAATATTCAATTGCACTTCAAAAATATATGCCAGAAATTTTAAAATTATAAATTATTCATAACCTATTTAACATTACTACGTATATTAATTACTAAGCCCATTTTTCATTAAAAACTACATGTTTGGTTTTAAAAAAAGTATTGTGGAGTCCATTCAGTTTTGATTTTAATCAATTCTGTACGAAGACCTATGAACATTAGCATTGTATAATTGTCCATGGTTTATTTATTTATTTAGTTAACATTTTATTGTCAGAGGCTTGGATGAAATTTGAAAAAAGGCAAGACACGCATTTGAGCAAACAATAACAGCAACAGTAATTTGGCATAACAAGCAGATTACAATCTATGTAAACAATTTCAGGATAAACTAATGAAAATTGCAGGTCACTAAAGAATAAAAATTTAAAATTCAGGACAATGATGTCAGATGAGGGAGGGTAGGTAGAAGGGGTCCTGATCCCGAAATCCCGGTCTAAAAACACGAAATCCCGAGTTTAAATAAATTTTAATCCCGCTATTCTGAAGTTCCAAAAAAGAATTCCCTTATCCAGAAATCCCGAGCTTAAAAAAAAAAAAATTCCTGGTCCAATCCCCCCCCCCTTTTCCAATGATGCAAAAAATGCAGGACAACATTTTAAAGTCCAGCCCTCCTCCATAAAATCAAATGGTATCATCTTTAGATTTTTGATATGTTGTACTTTATTTTATTTTATGTAAGACTTAGGCATTGGCAAGTAAAAAACGAAAACAGTTATGGTCCTTTCTGTTTCCCTACTTATCTAATGTCCTGGTATTCCTTTGGTAATTTTTTTCACTCTGAAATTTTCCTTTTATGTCTCTTTGCAGATTCATTTATTGCAAATGATGAGTATCTTTAGATGGATTAAAAGATTAAATGAATAACAATAGGTGTACAGCTGCTCTTAGCAATAATGTAAACATTCTGATCATGATCTTTTAAAAGCTTGCATATTGCAACATGATTTTAAAACGTAGCAATGAATCGGACTATGAGTAAGAGTTATCTTATCTTAGATGTTCTGTACCCCCTTAAAGACAAGTACCGTTTGATGATAAGCTTTTTCAAAGAAACGACTTTTTTTGCTTGTGGTTCGACTCGCGTATACTGATCAAAATTGTGTAACGTGTGCGTATGGCGTCGGGATATATGTAAAATTTGCGATTTAATTTGGCCGAAGAAGTTTTGAAATTTCACGACCCATGTTATCATATAGTTATTAAGTGTTTGATTCTGATTTCTTTTGCAGAAAAAACTATTGGCCTTCTTTTAAACCGAGTTTTACTTTGCATATTGCTGTGTGTTTGTTAAATCTTCATTGGCTAAATGTATAGGGGAGAGTTGAGATCTCATTAAACATGTTTAACCCCGCCGCATTTTTGCACCTGGTCCAAGTCAGGACCCTCAGGCCTTTGTTTATAGTCTTGTATGATTTTTTTTTTAATTTAGTTCATTTATATGCTTAGGAGTTTAGTTTGACGTCCATTTCACTGAACTAGTACATATCTTTGTTTACGGGCGAGTGGAAGGAAGCCCGCCTCCGGTTGCGGGATTATTTCGATGTATCGAAGACCTATTGGTATTAGACCCCTCTATAAATTCACGATGTATATAGTACATGTACATGTGCAGAATTACAGTATTACATTAGGGATGTATATTGGACCATCATTCTTCTCAGTGAACTGTCGGAATTTCTGGTTGTTGCATATGCTTCCGTAGGTTCTAGTAATCTATTTGATCACAAAGACCTTTGAAAAATCTTTTCTAATGTGTAAAATTTTATAATTCATGCACATAATAATCGACTGAGGAAAGTTCATATCAAGTTTCAACAGAAAATACTGTATACGAAGTGGATGTATGGTTTTACACTAGTAATTCTGGGGCCCTTTATAGCTTGTTGTTCGATGTGAGCCAAGGCTCCGTGTTGAAGGCCGTACATTGACCTATTACTTTTATAAACTGTTATTTGAATGAAGAATTGTCTCATTGGCACTCACACCACATCTTCCTATAGCTATATACTTTAAGCACACACGCCATCATATATGGACCATCAAGACGAGGTTGATAGTGAAGTGCCCTTGATAGTAAGTTTTGTTGGAATTTGTCTATGGATGCAGCTGTTTGCAACAACTAAGTTTTTCAACAAGAACTGACACCTCTGAATAAAATATTTTACAAGCCGCTTATTTTCGAAATAAGAAAGCGCCATCACAAATAACCAAATATCAAACTAAGTGTTAACCTCATCAGTACGATGCGTAAGATGTCTACACGCTAACTTGGTTACCCCCTTTTATTAAAGTTTGAGCTCCTCGAGTTACTTGTCTCCTTACTCGTCTGTTAGCAATATGTTTAAAATTGAGAATGGCAATGGGGAATGTGCAAAAGAGACAACAACCCGACCATAGAGCAGACAACAGTAGAAGGTCACCAACAGGTCTTCAATGCAACGACAAATTCCCGCACCCGGAGGTGTCCTTCAGCTGGTCCCTAAACACATATATACTAGTTCAGTGATAATGAACGCCATTCTAAACTCCAAATTCTACACAAGAAACTTAAAGTTAAAATAATACAAGACTAAAGAAGGCCAGAGGCTCCTGACTTGGGACAGGCGCAAAACTGCGGCGGGGTTAAATTGTCTGAGTTTGTGTTGTCTATTTTATAGAATAAAGATTGTCATCTATGTATAAAAATAAAATCTTCTCTTCATACTTGGTTGATATGCATCAGATTATAACTACGTAACACTGCATGTGGCCTAGGGGGTAGGTTTCGTTGTTATTATCTAAAGAAATGTGCAGGAACGGATTGAGGAAGTTGCCCGAGCCCCCTTATGAAGCATCATTCATGGTGAATCCATTTTTTTACCGCTTCCACTACAAATTGAGTCTTGTTTGGGGACCCGTGGTCCCCCCGTTTCAAAATCATAGATCCGCATCTGATGTGTAGGTATTCTATACAAACAGAGGCAGATGAACTGTAATATTCGGAATAATTTTCATAGATAATTTAAGTTTGACGAAGTGTCAGCATTCGTCTGCCAGTGTATCAAGTTTTATTAAAAAAAAAAAAACGTATTGTGTGTAGTCGGCACAACTTGTATATTTACATATTTTATTTATTTTCTACGATTATTTGTACAACTTTTAACTGCACAAGAAATACCTCCGCCTTTTTTTAACTTTCGGCAGTATTCATAGTAAAATAAATAAAAAAATTAAGGAAATACAAATGTAAACAGAAAATCGATAATGTTTTGATTAATAAACGTGCGTTATTTTTCACGGTTGTAATGGCGGATCGGTCACGTGAGAGGTTAAATGATGCGCCCATGTTTTCTAGGTCAGTTATAGTTAAACCCGTCTATAAGAAGAAAACAAACAGCTACCTCCCAAGTCAATGGCACAAAACGTATAGCGTTGAAAAAACTTACACACACCACTATAAAATATTTGATGATAGCCTTATATGAAAGCTTGGGGAATTGGGGTTTACTGTAGAACACTTTACGTAGCTTGTTGAAAGTTTGGTTTGAATAACAAATAAGAAGTATATGAAAAATAACAGAAGGGCTCATTTTGCCTGCTGTTCAGATCGGAATATCCTGTTCTTGTTCTATCAAACGTCCAGGAACCAGCATGTTCTAATATGCAATTAAAGGTATGTCGACTTTTTCAGCACAAGTCATGATAACGTACAGTTTTGATATGAAATAACTACCACTGTATTTGAACTTAAGACAAAGTAGCAATACACGTTTAAAATTGCAGAATGTAACAAAGAAAGCAATGGGGTTATGAATTAGTGGTTTCATACCTATTACTGACAGGCATGATAAATACTATTTTTAGAAAAATACGCAGTACAGTGAAAATTGGTCACATTTGTTGTCAGAAATCATGTTACATTATTTTTTTTATGTAACAATTATGTTAGAAGTGTCAAATTACAGCCATCAAATTCCTACAATAACGTAGTTTAGCCTTTGTTGGTCATTTAGCATGCACACAGTTAAGATTTTACTTAAAATTTGAAATTGACATGAAATAACGGACACTTTATTTGAACTTAAAAATTGCAGAAGTTAACATAGAAAGCAAAAGGGCTATAAACAAGTGGTTGTAAATTGACATGCAAAACTCCCATTTTATTTGAAATTAAGACAAAGTAGCCATTAATGCTTGAAATCGCAGAATTTAATATAGAAATCAATGGGGCTATCAATTATTTATTTAATACCTTAACACTGACCACCTCATTCGATAAAAATCGAATCACGAGTTAACCTACCACGTACGGCCGTACGTACAAATAGTATACTTACCGTACATCCACGATTACAGTTTCTTTTATATGTATTTTTTCCAGTCCCTAACAAATAATCCCAGACCAATGTGAGTTTCTCAAGGTCTTTGATCTTATATACAATATCCGAGGAAAGGCTGCGAAATTTACCAGCTGCAGTTTGACTTCCTAATTAAAATAATTGAAAAATGTATTGGATGATCGCTACTCGACAAACACGTGTAACGAATGATGCACATTATCTTAATTACAACTTGTTAATGATAGACAAATAAGCCTATTCTAATAAGATGGGAGTTCCATGCTTTTCTAGCGGTAATGCAGTAAGCTAACTGTTATAAGCTGTAATGTTTTTAATATATTATGTGTTTTGTATACACGTATATGTATTTCCATCCACGATAGTTGTTTCATTGTGAATCCTACATAAAATGCTCATATTTCTGGACTGTCATTTAAAGGAAGGATGAATTGCTAGATATAGCATAGCTGTCTTTTATTTGTTAATTGTCTTCATATACAACTTTAGAATAGAGCAAAGCAAATGGAACTGATTTGGTAAAAACCCAATATTGTCACAAACTGTAAAACAAAAATGAATATGACATCGCTTGGTGTTGAAAAGTATGATATTGAATTTAATGAATCAAAATATCGTCATTGGAATAAACAAAGAAATAAGATATGCAACCTTTGTTTTTATATTTTTAAATCTGTCCCATAAAAATCCATTGATTGATGAAATTAAGTAATTGTAAATATAAATACTTCAAAATTGAAGTTGATGTGACGTGAAAATTACGCAAAAGAAAGAACAAAAACATTTCGATAATTCATACAGGTGAAAGTCGTTTCCAATTTTATAACATATTCGGCCAATGCTTTTTTCATAAATTGTGACAGAACCGAAATTGACTGTTCACATATTTTCTACCTTCAAGGAACAACCATAGCTATTGACAAAAGTGAGAAAAAAACATGCTTCCCTTTCAAAATTGCTGTCTCGACTCATTCTATTGAGTTCAAGTGGTTCTAGTACCTTTTGTTTTATTAATTATATTTAATTTTATAAAATCTCTCGGTGGCTTTTTTATCAGTGAAAGTCTTGGCGTTCTTATTTTTTGGATATTGTATTAGATTTCGTCTTTTTAAACATTTTTGAGGGTTGGACATTTTTTCTTCTCTATAATTTTGTCGCCCTAAAGGTATTTTGTCTCTCTTTTTTGTTAATTAGAGAGAAAAAAATTGTAGTATATACATGTTTAGAAATCGAACTTATATTTTACTAGTTAAATGTATGAATCTTAAA